>NC_142936.1:35871289-35916289 GCF_046866305.1 Octopus bimaculoides | reverse complement strand
ATTATTCTACCCAATGTTTGCAGAGACTTAAAGGTAGGTTATCTAGATTTTTTAATAGGATGGGAATGAGTGTCACTTACGATGATGATATTTCGCTAGCTAATTATTTAGATGTAACACTTGATATAAAAAATGATACGTATAGACCGTACCATAAACCGTCTACTAATTTGAAATATATAAGTAGATGGAGTAACCACCCTAAAAGTATTATTGATAATTTAGTTAGAAATATTTCGATTAGGCTTTCTAAGTTATCTGCTAATCGTGTTGTTTTCGATAATGAAGCTCCTTTTTATAATGAAGCTCTAAATAGGGCTGGTTTTAAAGATAAGGTTTATTATGTTGAACCTGAATCTGGTGAGGTGAGAGTAGATAGGGATGTTAGGAATAATAAGGTTAGGTTGGTTAGGAGTAATAATAAAAAAATTTATGATCACAGATATAATCGTAATAATGTCATGCGTAATTCTAAATGTTTTAGGTATTTTGTAAAAGGCTTTAATAATATTAATGATGGTTATCTTTGGTTTATTTTACCATTTGGTAAAAATGTAAAGTCGAATTTGGTAGCTCAGTTTAGGGAGGTAATTAGTAAGCATTTCCCTACAAATTCGCGTTACGGTAAAATTATTAATACGCATAGTGTTAGGTTTGGTTTTTCCAATACTAAGAACCTAGAGCAGATTATTGCAGCACATAATTCTAAAGTTCTTAAGTCAGGCATGAATGGAATGAATAGGGATGAGGACCCTCACTTAGGTAATAATATTATAGGTTCTAAAACTGAGGTAACTGAGATTAATCCCAGGAGGTTAAAGTTTGAGGGTCCGAACGTGAGATTAAGGAATATAGTGTATCAGTGTAAGGTTAAGAGTGATACAGATGTTAGTGTTTATGTGGGTTGTTCTTCGGATAAGATTTGTAGGAGAATTTCTTGTCACTTTAATATGTTTAGAGATAGGAGTAAAATAGCTAGTACTAGTCTTAGTAAGTTTATTTGGGGGTTAAAAGAACAAAATAAGAACTTTTCGTTAGAATTGTCTGTTATAGGGAGAGATTTCCCATACGATAAGGGTAGGAGGTATTGCAACTTGTGCAATCTTGAGTTGTTTTTTATTCTATTTTCTAAGCATAAACTAATTAATTAACTAACATATAATGGGTTCAGATGTGTTCACGTTTGCAAACATACTTATTTTTGGTTTAGATAATTTCATTGTTTATTTCTCCTATAGCAGAACTTTGTTATGATCGGGTATTAAGGTCTGGGTTTTAGTATTTTTAGTTCTGCTATTGCTCTATTTACTTATTCGTACATCTGTTCATATACATGTGCAATTGTATATATATATGCATAGGTATACGTGGAAAAATGTGTGTATTTATGTGTATGTATGTATGTATATGTGTGTGTATATATGTATATGGGTGTGTGTATGTATATGTATGTGTGTATGTATGTATATGTGTGTATGTACTTATATGTATATATATATATATATATATGTGTGTGTGTGTGTGTGTGTGTGTGTGTGTGTATATATGTGTGTGTGAGTAATGTTTTGTATGTGTGTATATATATATGTGTATATATATATGTATGTATGTATGTGTGTGTGTATGTATATACATATGTATGTATATGTATGTGTATATATATATATATATATATATATATATATATATATATGTATGTATATGTACATATATGTATGTTTATGTATGTATATGTGTATATATGTGTGTATGTGTGTATATGTGTGTGTGTGATGTTTTGTATGTGTGTGTATATATGTATATATATGTATATATGTATATATATGTATATATGTATGTATGCATATATGTGTGTATGGTGGTTTGTATGCGTATAGATTTTTTTTTTTTAATGTATATATAATTTTATAATATATTTTAATATGAGGTTTTTTTAACATATTTTTATATTTATATATATATATATGTGTGTGTGTGTGTGTGTGGATGTATGTGTGTGTGTGTGTGTATGTATGTGTGTGTGTGTGTGGATGTATGTGTGTGTGTGTGTATGTATGTGTGTGTGTGTGTGGATGTGTTTATGACTTGTGATCTTTGCTTCTTTGTGTATCCATATATATACATGTGAGAGTGCACGTGTGTGCGTGCCTGAACGTGTGTGCGCGTATGAACGTGTGTGCGTGTGTGTACGGGCGCACACGCGGATGCCTGTATGTAGGTAATAGCGTTCTTTTTGCTAAAACTTCAAAAATTTTGTTCGTTTTTTGTAATTGTGAAATTTTTTCGCCATGAACGGTTTGTGTTTTTAAACGGAATGTATTTTTTCTGATGTTATATCTGTTCCTGAATGATGTGTAAAGAAATTTTGATTTAAGCATCTTAATGAATTCTTTATACTGAAATATATATTGAAGATAAATATGTTCTTTTGAATTTATACGTTTTTGCGTCGTAACTCCTTTATTATTATTATATATATATATATATATATATATATATATACTTTATTTAAAAGCAGCAGAAATATAACAAAAAAACCGTTACTCTGAGTTTCACGTTCCCGTTCATCGGACAGTTTTGTTAGAAATTATAAGTTAGATAAGTTTGAAGAAGATATTTGGTCAATTGTTAAAAATATTAAGTTTCGTAAATCGTCATACATGAACCAGCATTTGAAATATCTTAATACTGTCACCAAACAAGTGAAAAGTGATAAAAGAATTTTCGTCAAGTCTGACAAGACTAGAAATATTGTAATGCTAAATTTATTCAGTTTGATATTTCAAATTTTTATGCTTCTATTAACCCTAGCGTACTTAATAAGGCTCTTTGGTTCTTCCATAATAAGGCAGGGCTTACTAGGGATGAAATAGAAGTAGTGTTAACTGTCCAATGAACGGGAACGTGAAACTCAGAGTAACGTTTTTTTTGTTATATTTCTGCTGCTTTTAAATAAAGCATATTACTCTACCTCTGGTATTTGAGTACTCTTTTTTCCACCTTGTTGCACATTTCATGTGCTTACTCCGGTATATATATATATATATATATATATATATATATATATATATATATATGTATGTGTATATATATATATATATAGGGTATCCATAAATTACAGACATCACTAAATATATCCCCAATGGTTGTTATATTCTTTTGATAACATAATAGGTTAGATAGGATGATGTCTATATTACAATATTACAATAACCAATATGTTGTGCATGTATACTAATATTATGATCATGAAATTAGCATTAGCTTTTCTCACTCTTTCTCATGGAACCCTAGGATTCTGGGGAACTTCAGTTGAGTAATGCTGCTCTATATAGATACTTGATCTATCAGAAATAACAGTCAACTTTTCCTTTCTATAACCCTTTTGTTACCATATTTCTGCTTAAATATATTGCCCTTGCTTATTTGAATAATGTTGAAAATAATGAAGAATTCATCAGAATAACTGTCATTTTTATGCTGGCATTTGGAACATAAATTAGCATGAAATTTTGATGGAATTTTTAGTTTACATCACTTTAAAACAGGAAATTTGCATCATAGAACCATAGCTTGTTTCAGGCAAAGTTGACCTCAACAGAATTTGAACTCAGAACATAACAATGGGTGAAATACCACTAAGCATTTCGTTCAGTATGCTAATGATTCTGCCAGTTCACCACCTTAATAACAGTAATAATGATAATAATAATAATAATCCTTTCTACATTAGGCTCAAAGCCTGAAATTTTGGAGGAAGGAGTTAATCAATTACATCAATCCTAGTGCTCAATTGATACATACTTTATTGACCTTGAAAGACTCTGAAAGACAAAGTCAACTTCAGTGATATTTGAACTCAGTTCAAATGCTGCTGAGGTCTTAAAAAAAAAGTGATTCTTGCTGCAATAAAGATAATGGTTGGAGTTATTATGATAATGACTATGATGTTGATAATGATGATCATGATGGTTAAGAAGTGGAGAAGGAAACATAGAGAAAGAAGTAAAAAATACTTACTGAGGTGGGCATGGCTGTAAGTTACACCATTGGTTTAGCTGTCCAGGCTTTGGCTGTGGAGAACACAATGCTTCATTCACAGGTATACCATTTGCTTCCATCCGACACATAGGAGTGGCAACACTCTGACCTAAAAATAATATGTGTATGCATATATATATATATATTTATGGATATCATCATTATCATCATCATCATTCATTACTACGATCACTACCAACATCATCAGCGCATCACCCCCACTGCCATCATCCCCACCATCATCACCATCATCACCTTGACCACCATCACCAGCACCACCACTACAACCAGCATTATCATTGTCCTCCTCATCATATTTATGCCTGTTTTTTCATGCTGACATAAATCAAATGAAGACTTATGGAGGCATTATCCTATGGACAGATGCCTTTTCAGTCACAAACCCTTAACTGTTTTCCAATCCACAAGTCTTCAAAAGTTAAAACCACAGAGCATCAGAGAGTGTTGTTCACAGGAATTATATAACCATGACATCACCACTTTGCTTAAATGATGTCATGTGAAGATATGCTGAAAAGAAATCTTCACACACATGCATATGCACACACGTGTACATGTGCACACATAGTGGGATCGGGATGGAGAGAGGTGGGAGGGGAGGGGAGAGAGAGATGGAGATAAGGGGGAAAGAGCTGTTGGTGAATGAAATGTGTATTTTTTTTTTTTTGACCTAAGCTTTTTTTTCTTGTTACTTAGCCTGTCTGTATAGTTGAAGGGAAAGGCAAAGAGTGAGAGAGAAAGAGGGAGAGTGCTGTGTATTAAGTCTATAAAATTGTGCATAAAGTATATATAGTGTATATATATATAAAGTGCATTAAGTAATCATTGTATTTCAATTTCCTTCACCTTTTAATGATTAACAAATGAGTGGCTATCTTTTGATACAGACACAACACAGGTTATGCTTTCAGGTTTTTGGATAAAGTTTTCAGAAATGACCCAATAAGTTTACCATTAATTCTGTGAAATATTCACGGATTCCACTAGTATAATATATTATTGTGACTGGAAGTGAAATGACCTTGAAAAAATAACTGGGAATTCTATTCTTTTAAAATTTGCAATGGAATTGAAACTAATCATGTAAATAAAAAACATTGTGTATATCTATAATTTTATGTACATTAATTGTATATAATGTAAAGTAATTATGACAAAATATTGTGTAATAAGGAATATGCAATAATAATCAATATCTTGCAGTTTCAATCGAATTAAATACTAATGAATGTGCATTAAATATTGTATAGATTGTTATTGTATATTTTTGTATGATTTATTGCACAGACGACAATGTGATTTATATGCAATAAAAATGCAAATAATCCTTTCTTTCTTAATATCTCCATTTAATTTTTTTCATTCCAAGGAATTTCCACAGGTCCCACTAATATTTTATTCAATGCTGCTTTGTGTGACAATATTCATTTAATTCTGGCTCAACTGAGCAATACACATATCAGTGAACATTCCATCTGCTGTTTTCATAAGTATAAGGCTATACTTATTATACTTATTGAGATATATAAAATATATTCCCATCGTGCAAGCAGTGTCATTCATGTCCAATTTTCTATGGAAACCTGTATGGTCTTGGGGAAACATTACCTTACTTGGTAGCAGGTGAGGGTTGGTGCCTGGAAGGGTATTTGACTATAGAATTGTCTCAACAAATTTTATCTGACCCAAATGGGCATTGGAAAGTGGACATTGAAATGATGATGATGATGATATATTACTGTGGCCAGCTGTAGCAACACTTTGAAGACTGTTTTACCTTATTACATTCTCATATCAAACTGTTTCACTTTGATTTCTAATTCATATGAAACGGGTGCATAAATATCACAACTTTCATTTCATTTCCAGTAGAAAATCCCCAAGCCTAATGTCAATTTGAAGGGAATAAAAATCGTTATTTACCTTTACCACATGTCTTTGAACATTCAGACCAGTTGGAATGTTTCCATGAATATTTTGTCACATCATGTGAGGTCTTGTTAGCCTCAAATGGTACGTTATATTCATAAGTAATCCCAGTGTTTTCTTCTTGCAACAAAACCTACAAAATAATAAATCTGTTTTTATCTTTTTATTTGCTTTAGTCATTAGACTGTGGCCATGCTGGAGTACAGCCTTATTTTTTAGTCAAATGAAAGAACCTCAGTACTTTTTTTTTTATTAAGTCTGATACTTATTCTATTGGTCTCTTTTGCAGAACTGTTAATTTATGGGGGCATAAACACAACAACACCGCTTGTCAAGTGGTGATGGGGGACAAACACACACACACACACAAACACACACACACACACGCACACGCACAACACACACACAACACATATATATATGTATATGATGAGCTTCTTTCAGTTTCTGTCTACCAAATCCACTCACAAGGATTTGGTTGGCCTGTGGCTATAGTAGAAGACACCTGCCCAAGATGCCATGCAGTGGAACAGAACTTGAAACCATATAGTTGGGAAGCAAGCTTCTTACCACACAGCCATGCCTGCACCTATATTTTAAGAAAACAAATAATAAAATGGCAATAACCAGTTGGCTTCTTTTTGATGTGACCATGTATAATAATCTTTCTGACCAAGAAATGGCAGGAACTGTAGATCACCAGGCAAAATGTTTCATAATATTTAGTTTCCTTTTTCTTATAATCTGATTTCAAATTCTATTAGTCACAATGTCATTCAAAGCATTGTTTTTGTTGTTTAGATCCAGATAATCACTTCTGTTCAAACACACTTATAATTAAAGGTAACCTAGACAGGGTTGCTTTAAGAAAAATACACGCCACTGCTCCCTTGACAAATTAATGTACTGAAGACCCTACATACACAATGACATCTTGAATAGATTAACACAGGGCTCCTGGACAACTGCCTGGTGTACCCACGCCTGTTCCAAACACGACCGTATGTCTTTCTTTTAGGTATAGTATATCTAAGGCTATATTATCGAATGTGTTAACTTACCATTACAACAAAATTCTCCTGGATAGGTCCTAGAGCATAAAAGGATTCTGGTTCATCATTATGTCGATCATAATGTACAATAGTTCCAGCAACTGCAAACTTACGCGGCCAATCTATAGTCCACCCACCATTGATATAATAGACACTGCCCTCATTCTTTAGTGCTGTCAATGAGAAAATCAACATTTATTTATGGTTTAAGCTACTGGTATTTGTTCAGAATTACACTGATTGTCAATATAAAGCAAAGCCATATAATAGGTTATCTCTACTACTGGTGGTACACAGTACATACTGTAATATATATATATATATATATATTATATATGAGAGAGGTATTGGTATCCAGAAGACCCAAGGCAGCAGGTAAGGCTATGTAAGTGCTATGGAAGGACCATAGTTAGACTCTCAGTTCGATAGTGATATGAGTAAAGAGTCTAATGCGGGTCTTGTATATGTTAAATGTGCATGTTAAATATGTTAAATGTATATGTTAAATAAAATGAGACAATGAAACCAAGGCTGTGTGGAATTTTCAGGACATTTATAAAGAGAAAGATAGTCTTACAGCTGTTTCTGGGATACTAGGGATATCCCTTCATCAGAGACGATGTGAGATTGCTAAATAGAGGGAAATATTAGAGTCCAATATAAGCAGTTATTTTGGAAAAGGATGGAAATGAGGAGTATAGAAGGAAATAGGCGAATGAAAGTAGAAATAAAATTATATAAAGATGTTATAGTTGCAGTTCCATTATCCAAGGAAAGTGGTGTGTAGAAGTGGTAGAAATGCTTTATGTCCATGGTATGTAAATTCCAATAGGAGTTTATATTTTGAAATTACAAAAGGAAAGTGTGGAGACATAGATTCCATGTGCTGTTCATTCAAAGGGGTCTTGTGGTGTGAATGAAATTTTGAGAATGTAGTGGTAGTAATTAAATGGATAAAGAGAGGAGGAGAAGATATGTGTATGTTAAAATGAGGAGAAGGTCAAAAGGAAAAGGTGAGAAAAGAAGATGGAAAGAAAGAGGACGAAAAAGTGAAAACCAGAAGAGAAAATGGAAAAAAAATGAAAAAGTGAAAGAAAGTGAAAAAAGGTGTGTTAGTTAGTGGTCAAAATATTATGAGGGGGATGGGAGAGGAGTAGGGGAAGGATAGGAAGAGATAAGAATGTGAGGAATGAATATGTGTAAAGAGTATGAAGGTGGGAGTGATATGTTACAATGACCCTAAGGGATGAGTACAGAAAAAGGTATAGGGGTGGGTTCTAAAGTGAATAGTAAACCTCAACGCTCTAACCACTGAGCTATGCGTCTTGACACACACACACACACACACACACACACAAACTCTATTGTAGGTAAGTACCTTAGATAGACTTACCTAGATAATTCTTGCTTTCAGCTTTCTCAGCAATTCTTATATTCATAGCACCTCTTGGAATTCTTACAACTTCATGGTAGTCTTGGAGAAAAAAAATTGATATAAGAACAAAATCTTAGCTGGAAAATTTACATGACAATTGACATTTTAAATAAGCAATAGCTGTTATAATTATCTATGTGAAGGTGCATGGTTAGGGGTGTTGCCCTGACAATTTCAAGATTGTGGTTTTGGCTCCCAGACCAGTGATGTATTGGTGTTCTTGAGCAAAATATTTCATTTCACATTACACCAGTCCACTCAGCTGTAAATGGGTAACCCTGCAATAGATTGGCATCCCATTCAGGAGGAATGTTAACCTACACCAGCCAGTAGAGTGGCATTATTTGAAAGATGTAACAGTGTAAGGAAACGCTTTGTGATCGGTGGTGTATAACATGTGATAGTTTGGTCGGTAGAGCAATAATTATTTACATTTATTGTTCTGGAGAAAAGAGTCATGTTAAAACCCTTTCAATATTTATATTACACTTGAATAGCTATCTTCAACTTACAATACATAAGAGGAATGTGGTTAGAACTCTATACTGTCACAACATCAAATGTTAAATTAACACCAAAAAATAAGATTTCCATAATTTCACATCTCCATAAAACAGGATATCAACCCCTTTAGATACCAACCTGCCTGAAACTGCTGACAATTCAACAATACAAATTTCTGTGTTAAAGTGATCTAAATTAAAACCTTCCACCAAAATTCCATGTTAATTTTCATTCCAAACACCTTGTTTAATAATGTTAAAGTTATTTCTCTAAATTCTTCATTGTTTTTTGTTTTTTCAAATTTAATTGAAATATGATAACAAAAGTGGTAAAATAACCAAGGTAGATTGAATACATCTCCTAAGGATTTTTTCACAACTTTTATAACAGGTTTTCTCTTATTATTCCACCAAAGGTTAATAGGCTTATAAAGTCTGTCAGTATTGGAGCAGTTATTCAAGACATTAAAAAGCTCAGTGTACACAAGTGAAGTAGTGTTAAATTAAAATTGCCATCTATGAATCATACTTTATATATATTACTGACAGGCAAAACACTGTGGTTTTCATCCAAAATAAAGTATCCCATAGACATGCTGTGCTTAAAATACAATATATATCAGAAGGAGATGACAAATCCTCCCTGCAATGGCTTGCAAAAATACCAGATGCATTTCAACCTTCTTGAGCCTTGTCAATGATATATACTTGCAGTCACATGCCTTGAAGAGATTTATTGCCTGCGATATGTAAGAAACAACGAATGATTCAATGAATTAATAAATGTATATCATACATAAATTTGTAAGATCATTGGTTCCTTGGAACCATTAAGTTTTATACTTATAAAGTGAGACTTCGGGCAATTTGCTGTGCTTGAGAAGACACATCAAGCTAAGTAAAATTGTCACAGGCCATACCCCAACTCCCTCTTACACATACACAATCTGTCATCTGTCAAATTCTCTCAACAATCAATCTTTCTAACCCCCTCATCCCATCACCCACGATCACTACCCACTGCAAGCCCCTCCTCTCTCCCTTGTGTGCCTATCTACATATCTACCATACCTCCACTACCAGCCACTCCAATTTCTCTCACCATCACTTGAGATAGTCACCTCTTCCCCATCTCTAAACATCTTCCTTCACATTCTTATGGAATATCCCCCTCTATCCGCCCTGCTAATTGAAGGTAGATCCCAATGTATTTCTAAGACCATCTCTCTCTCTCTCTCTATCTATCTATCTATTTCTCCTGTCACTCCTTCCTTTCTTCTCTTTCCCTACTGAGGTAGCCAAGTATCTCCTCTACAGTAAGACACCAATCTCTTTCCCTTAATTATACTTCAACCTCTCACCTGGCACAAAGTCACTTCTTGCTGTTCTTGTCCTGAGAGGTCTTTGTCTTGCAAGTTACTTAGCAACCCTACTGGTGCAGCTGCAACCCTACCAGCATGGCAGACAGATGTTAAATGATGATAATGATGACGATGATGATGAGTAATGGTTCAAGTGATATGTATTGACAATTTCACTGATAAGTTAATATCTTATATTCCACTGGTGTTGAGCAGCATGAGAAAGAAACTAGAGTACTGTTTCAACAAAGAATTTAAGAGTAAGAAATTACCTCTGGTTTTCCAAACATTGTGTATCTAGTACCATATTATTCAATGTAAGAGAAAGATTTAGCTGTTATTTCTAGCAGGTTGAGTAAGTGCATAGAAGTCCCTCATTAATTAATGTAGAAACGCCTTTACTATAAAGATTGTTTATAATTAGAAAGTATTAAATACATTTTAAGATTTATTTGTTGCATGATTTTGATAAGTAAATATCCTATAAGATTTAATGATCTGAAGTGTCTCCATTTTTTTGTCCTATAAATAATAAAATATATTCTAAAAGTTGTTGGTACTAGGAAGGGCATCCAGCCATACAAACTATGCCAAAACAGACAGTAGAGTTTGGCTCACCAATACCTGTCAAATCATACAACCAATGCCAGTGTGAGAAATGGATATTAAATGATGTTGCTGCTGCTGATGATGATTCAAATACTTTTTGCCAATATAGAGACATAAATGTTTGCACAAGGAATATCAATCACAAATGGATGAGTGATTAAGAAGTGTGCTTACTAAACTTGTGGTCTTGGGTACAATCCCATTTGTGGTACCTTGGAATAATGTCTTCTACAATAGTCTCAGATTGACCAAGGCCTCGTGAATGGATTCAGTAGAGAGAAACTGAAATGAGGACCATCATACACACACACATACACATATGTATAAGTGTGTGTGTGTGTGTGTGTGTGTGTGTGCGTATGTGTATGTGTGTGTGTGGGTATGTGGTAAAGACATTTTATTCACAATGTTATAAGATACTGGCTGTTGTCTGGCATTATACTGTGATAGCTACAAAGATAAATGTAAATGTAAAATGACAACTGTTACTTAACTCACAGAATCCGTTGCTGATAAAAAAAAAAGAACTTCATGCAAAGAGACTGTCTTACCTCCCTGAGTTAAGATTTGATCAAAAGTACCAGATATGGTTTTACATGTAGATCCATCTCCACCACATACTCGGCATTTATCTTCCTTTGCAGCAGATCCAAGAACATGATCACAGCCAACATTCTACCAAAGCAACATAGAAGAAAACGATAACTAACAGTTGCAAAGCTTCAAATTCAAGTGAAGTTTATAATTGGTGACATTAATCTCAGATTTGGTTGGTAATTTATCATATTGACCAAGGAAAAGTGTAAAGCATAGTTGACTGTGGCAGAATTTGAACTCAGAATGTAAAGCCACATGAATATAAACTACAAAGCATCATCTTGTCACATTATCAATCCTACTGAATTGCCCCCAAGCAATGTATCATAGTAAATATTAATAAGACATGCTTGAAGTGGTGTGTGTGTGTGTGTGTGTGTGTGTGTGTGCATGCATGCGTGTGTGTATGTGTGTGTGTGTGTGTGTGTGTGTGTGTGTGTGTGTGTGTGTGTGTGTGTGTGTGTGTGTGAGTGCGCGTGAGCACCTTAAACTCATTTTCATTTAGGAAACAAAAATCTTTTGAAATATTTTCCCCCGACAAAAATTTATATTTTATCATCTTAAAAGAATATCTAAAAAGGATATATAAATTAATCTTTATTCTTTTGAAACGGAGAATCTCAAAGTACATAAAGCCATAAATTAAATGTGTAAATATTAGTACAGTTCTATATTTAAGAAATGAGGAATTAAGTACATTATTTACATTATTTACATTTGATGGATATTTTCCTCATCTTGTTTGTTGTTAACACAACATTTCGGCTGATATACCCTCCAGCCTTCATCAGGTGTCTTGGGGAAATTTTGAACCTAGGTTCTCATTCCCACAGCATTTTTCGATATTATTATTATTATTATTATTATTATTATTATTATTATTATTATTATTCAGGTCACGGGCATATGGTGCAGTGGTTAAGAGCACGGGCTACTAACCCCAAGATTCCGAGTTTGATTTCAGGCAGTGACCTGAATGATAATAATAATAATAATAACATCGAAAAATACCTTAGGAATGAGAACCTAGGTTCGAAATTTCCCCAAGACACCTGATGAAGGCTGGAGGGTATATCAGTCGAATCATTGTGTTAACAACAATCAAAGTGAGGACAAATATCTGTCAAATGTAAATAATGTAAACAATGTAAATAAGGTGTAAATATTTGGTTGAAAAACCGTTGTGGATAGAAAATTCAGAAGGCTACCAGTGGGGCACAAACCCACATCATCTGTATGCATGACAAGTGTTCTACCATTGGACTTTCTTTATCTAAAAGGGTTTCTCAACCCAATACTTGCATGCTATCATTTATGCTCTCACTGTTCCAAGAAAAATAGAAAATAAGAATTATTTCATGTTCTCTTGAAAGTTTATGAAATTCTTAAAATGTTAACATAAAATAAAATTTAAATTAAGTATATTATCATCTAAAAAGAATATATGCAATAAATTTGACCCTAAAGGAAATATCAAAAATATATAAACTAAATTTTAATATATCAACTGTGACCAGCAACGTTACTCTAAAAAAATTTTTTTTTTTTCACTTTCAAAATATATTCACTGAATTGAAATTTTCTTTGGGAAACTTTACATAGATATTATATATACAAACTTACCCAACATTCCCCATTGATGCAAATATCAAGTTTGTCTGGGAAACACCTAGTACCATCAATGACCTTTGGTGCACGTTCAGTGTAAAAGTTATATCCATTTGCTAAGCAGTTTAGTGCACATGGTTTCACATGAGCTGCAATGTAAAGAAGAAAATCATCAATATAACCTTTCACTTTACATCTAACACTATGCTAACCTGGTATGATACAAGGGTTTTTTTCATTTAAATATTAGGAGTCATTTTCAAATGTATCATTTTAAAAATAAATCAAGGAACATTTTCTAAATACATTGATAAATGAAGTAGTTTGCTTGAGAACACAATATTTTTCCAAATTGAAAAAACTTTTTAATTCCTGACTTCTGAACACCATCATCCAGTATATACTCACTGTTATCTTGCCTCTGATTCCACTGTATTTCTTATGTATCCACACTTTAAACTGTGCACACAGTATGGAATATCTTTCTACTCCTTTTATGAATACTGGACTTTGCCATTTCCCTGATGATAGCAGGGCTCTGTGATTATTTTGATTGCTTCATCAATATAACCTCTCACTTTACATCTAACACTGAGCTAACCTGGTACGGTACAAGAGTTTTTTCATTAAATATTAGGGACCAATTTCCAAGTGTGATCCCAAGCAAAATTCCATTTATGTGTGTGAGCCCGTGTGTGTGTGTATGTGCATGCGTGTGTGTGTGCGCATGCGCATATACATATACACATACATATACACTCCTAGATACACATACACATGTGTATTTAGTTCCATACTAAAGTCATATTATAAATGACCACCCAATATTACACTTCTTCCAACAGCTAGCAGTAAACACAGCTCCTGTTCTCATCTAAATTTAAACATAAATCCTCAACTAAATTTCCATGTTAAATAATTAGCTTCCTTTAAAATCACCATTATCACCATCAGCAGCAACATTATTACTGTCATAGACATCTAATTCCTCTCTCTCCAATCATCATTATCATCATCACCATCATAATTGTTGCTGCTATGGCCATGCATGCTTATGATTTAAAATGTTCTGTGTCCACACTATCTTTTCTTTATCAGACATAATCTGAAACTATCGGGTCATCTCATAAATAATGTGTTTTTTTTATACTTTCTTCAAAATAAAGATAAACAAAGTTCTTTTTTAATCTAAATGATGCACCCCTTCATTTTCTACAATGTTCTTCTATCTATCTGGTAGACTTGCAAGGCCCCTCTTCCAAAATTCACTTGTCCATAATGAAAAATACTCCTCCAGTATTGTTCTGACCTCGTCCACAAAATTCATATTTTTTCCATTCAAATTATTTTGAAGACTGCTGAATAAATGATAATCAGATGGGGCAATGTCTGGTGAATAGGGTGAGTGGGGCCTCATTTCCCATTCAAACTGCTCCAGCCTTTGGAATGTCATCTTCATTGTATGTGGCTGAACATTATCCTGATGGAAGAACACCTTCCATCTTGAAACCAAAGATGGTCGTTTTTCTTCTCGCACTCACTTAAGCCACTCAAGCTGCTTGCAGTAGATCTGCTTTGTTATCATTTGGTTTGGGTTTAAAAGTTCAAAGTGGACTAAACCTTTCATATCTTACCAAACAGATAACAACACTTTACATGGGTGAGGACCTTTAGCCTGGGTTGCCGGTGATTCTCTTTTCCCTACCCACTGTCTTTGGTGCTTGATATTTTTATAGAGAATCAATTTCTTGTCACCAGTCTCTATTCGGTCCAAAAAAAGGTTCATTTGTGAGACATAACAGCAAAGAAGAGCACACATTCACTCTCTGCACATGATTAGACTCGTAAAGTTTGTGAGGAACCCATTGACCCAATTTGCTGACTTTCTGATGGCACACAGTTATTGATGAATGGTTGAATGACCAAATCCAAGCTTCTCTGCTAGTTCCTCAACAGTTACAATGAGATTTTGTTCCACCAGAGTTTGCAGGACATCCTTGACGAGCTCTACAGGTCTTCCAGGACAAGGCTCGTCTCCTAGGCTGGAGTTTCCGGCTTGGAATTTCTGGATCCACCATTGACGCTGGCTTATGCCTATTGTCTGATCCCCATATGCTGCATTAATATTCCTTGCACTTTCGATTGCATTGTTGCTGTTATTGAACTCATAAAGCAAAATATGCCAAATATGCTCTTTTGTCACTTCCATTATAGCTTTGAAAAAATAACTGTTAAAATCGAACTGCACTCTTCAAAACTTGCACTAAGAAAAAGTACAAGGTAAAATTACTACCTGCTTTTTATAGCAAGCTGATGCAGGTAGTTTATCCCTTCCCCCTCCGACTTTTAGTTCATGTAATTGGAAAAGACAGCATTATTTATGGGATGACCCAATACATTATTCAATTTGTCCTCTCTTCTTTCTTTTTTTTTTCTGTTTCTAAATTCTTTTGACTGATAAAAGTGTGATTTGAGAGAGATGTAACTAGTTTATTGCATATCAAGCTACTAACTAGAGTTTTGTTCTCTCATCTTATCCCATCTTATTAGTTTCATTATTAATTCTCTTGAAGAATTTTCTCCTAAAGACCACAGTAAAATTTTGATGATGTTTTGGTAGAAACGTTTTATAAATCTTGTGGTCAAATACCAAATAAAAGTTACATTAAAATTAAATAAGAAACACAAAACTTACAGCCTGTAAATGGCTTCCATGTGTAGTAACGACCACGGAAAGGTACATTGTTGTAAGAGGTACACTGGATTTCTCGAAAATCTGTTTCGCCAGCAGGGCAATCCTGTAAATTAAATCAATGTAAATATTAAATGAAAAATATCAATCTTCAAATGCCAATCACCATACATTATGCTCATTCATGTTCATCATTCACTGCATTCATTTCTATCCTCATCCCTACCATCTGTCACTCTCCTTTCACACTCTCACAAACCTGCCTACCCAGCTATCCTTGATCCTCTGTTTCCATTTTCTTTTTCTTCACTTCCTTGTACCTTGAGGGTTTCACCTTTTCACTTTATCTTATCAGCTCTTTCTCCCTTTCTTGCTGGAGTGGCCATGTATTGCCTCTATGGTGAGACACCTGTAGTTTTATGCCAGGTGTTGAGAGGCTAAAGTATGATAGACTGACAGGCACAAGTGTCTTGCTAGAGAGAAGATACATGGCTACAAGGGGGTACCCAAAAGAAACCAGAATTTTGAATATTATTCTATTCTTAGTTTTACATGATTACTCTTTTATCGCCTTCAAAGTATTCTCCATTTGAAGCAATGCACCAGTCCAGACACATTTTCCACTATTGGAAGCAGTACTGGAACTCTTGCGAGGCGATGGCTTTTAACGCCTCTGTCGTTTTTCTCTCCAACTCTTCCACATCTGCAAATTCCATAGCACCAGCTTTTGTCACCAGTGATGACCTTCAAAAAAGGTCTGGATCAACTTCCAACTGTTCTTTCAGTTCACGACATACATTCAGTCATGACTGCTTTTGATCTTCTGTGAGCAAGTGAGGCACAAATTTTGCTGCAACTCTTTTCATTTGAAGTTCCTTTCTCAAAATTCGTTGGCAGGGACTCCAGGACACACCAATCATATCAACAAGTTCATCAATTGTTCAGTGATGGTCTTCCAAGATTAGTTCATGAATTTTCCTGATTTTTTCATTCATTCGGGAGTTTGTGGTCGCCCTGAACAAGATTGGCCCTCAAGTGACAAGTAACCATTCCTTAAAGTGTGAAAAACCACTCATAAACTCGTGTTTTGCTTATGGCAACAGCCTTGTAAGTTGTTTGAAGTATGACAACTGTTTTGGCCACTGTTTTCCCCAGAAGTAAACAGAATTTCAAGGAAGCATGCTGTTCTTTCGTTTCAGCCATTGCAAAAACTGACAAACGGCGGAGAAGCACTGCAAAACAAAGACACACCATGTGGTAGTATGACCCCACTGGACAACACCAGTCAGTAGACTGATGCCTGAGAGTCACATCAAGTGGTTTCTAATGGCAAAAGCTAAACTACAACGGGCTTGTTCCACAGAAAATGTTTCCAGTTACTTTTGGGTACCCCCTTGTACCTTGCATTATATAAGGACAGATTGTACAAAATGATGAAGTTCTTTTAATCTTTTATTTTTTTACTTGGAGCTCCACTGTAAAGTGTTTTTTAGTCAAAGAAATTAACCCTAGGACTTATTCTTTGTAAGTCTAGTACTTATTCTATTAGTCACTTTTGCTAAACTGTTAAGTTACAGGAACGTAAACATACCAACATCAGTTGTCAAGCAATAGTAGGGGAACAAACAGACACAAATACACACATAAATATATAACAGTATTAAAACAGATGGAAAAAAACAAAGATTTTGTTTAGTATGACACATGTTTCCATGTACCAAATCTACTCAAAGGCTTTGGTTGGCCAGAGACTATAGTAGAAGACACTTGCCCAAAGTACCACACAGTGAGACTGAACCCGGAACCATGTGATTGGGAAGCAAGATTCTTACCACACAGTCACACATGCTAATTTCTGAAAAAGGTTTTTAGCCTTAAAATAAAATTAGATAAAACAAATTTTTCATTTGTATAACTCCTCCCATAACTACTCACTTATTTACTTCCTCTCCCCCTCCTCCTGTCACTATGTCTAGTATGTGCATTCATCCTGCACCTCTAATGTTAAATCTCTCCTTTCCTCTCTCTTTACATGATGTGAAGTGTGACTGTAGAAATCAACCAACTAGACAATTAGCATTTGTATTGGCTGTTATATGGATTCATGGGATAATCTAGTGTTAGATAATTCTCAAAATGACAATGACAACATTTATCCATTTGGTAGCAAATTGGCATAGGCATTAGAACACCAGGTAGAATGCTTCATGGTATTTGTACTGACTCTCAGTGCTCTGAGTTCAACTTTGTCTTTCATCCTTTTTGGGTTAATAAAAAAAAGCACCAATCCATGACAGTGGATTGGTAAAACTGGTCAGACTGGATGTCTTGTGGTATTTGCCCCAGCACTTTGCATGCCAAGTTCAAGATCCACTATGGCCTCCTAGGGTGCTAGTCCTAAATGCATTGCATGATTTGACAACCACCTGGCATCTTGTGAGCTTTAACAGAACCCACTCTGTTGTAAGCACTTGGGCCAGGTTTCTAGTTTGAGTATACTTCCCTCCCTCCTGTCAGTCTTGAAGGTCTTGTCACAGATCAAGAGCATTGCTTTCCTTCAAAAGTAAAAAGGAGAAAGTTTCTAAATTCTTATGTCAAGAACATACAATTCTTGCTGGCAAAAATAGTTTTGAAAATGGATAGAGAAATTAAAAGAATCACTTTGGCTCTATGGTAGAATTCTTGTTATATTTACAGGAAATACAGGTTTGTGTCCCACATACCACCTTTTGACTTTTTCTCTCCAAAAGGCTTTTTAACTTCTACGTGCTATTGTTAGGGTCTTTGTCTGCTTTGAGATTTACTGTGCCCCCCACCCCACCCCCACCCACCAAAAAAAACAAAACAAAGAATTACTTATAATCTGATTGGATGATGACTTAAGGTGAACAGAAGTTGTTGGTAATAATAATAATAAATATTGAGAAAATTAAGGAAGTACAACTTACATGTGTGTTACAAGAACGGTACTTCTTCCTTCTTCCAATACAATATCTCCCACCATGTTTGGGTCTGTGTAAAGAGAGCAAGAAATTAATAGTTGTTAATGTGTTGCTAATGTTTCGAGAATAAAAAAAATTACCTCACATACATACATACATACATACATACATACATACATACATACATAGGAATACTGGTGGAATATACCAGTAAAGACCTCAATAAAATGTAAGCACAACAGACCTGATATAATGATATGGGATAGAGAAAAGAAACTGCACAGTTGTGGAGATTAGCTACCCAGTGGATGTTAGAATAAAGCTGAAGAGCAATGAAAAAGGGAACACCTATGCTGAACTATTGAGAAATCTGCAGTTACTCTATCCAGATTACAAGTTCAGGTTTATACCTGTAATTACTGGAGCCCTAGGATATGTAACACTGCCTAAATACCAATCTTGAGAAATTAGGCTTCTCAAAACCAGAAAGGAGAAAGCACTTGACCACTCTTAACCACATTTTTTTCAGTTTTTCAGTTCTGCAGCCTCTTGCATCAACACATTCACCCAACTACCATTCCTCTATATATCACATTTCCATACCATCACAATTTTCTTTCCTTGGATGCTACAGTGAAAACTATTGATACCCAATTTTTCTCTGCCTATTTGGGCACCAGTATTCATGCACACTGACATTAAGCTGTTTGTGGACCATGCTCATCGCATTGCTTTTTAGCCATTGCATATCCTCCAAAATCAGCATTTGTGTCTCCCTACCATGCAATATGGCACTTTATACGCACATACAGTCTACCTTTCATTCATATGAAGTAGATTTTGTTGCTTACTTCCTAAACTTTTTCCACTTCATTCTTACTTTGGCTATTGTACTTTCATAACACTCATTTCAACTACTAATTCAGTCACTTCCACTGTTAACTGGAAAGTAATTCCAACCACGTTTTGTGATTCACTACCTCAATAGTTCCTTTATAGGATCCAGTGGTTAAAGACATCATCAGGAGGAACCACGTCCGGTTTCAGCCCCTACTCCTCAACCGTTTTTGATGTGGCACCCCTCCCCCCCTCCCCACCCACCCCGCCTTTCAGAGGTGTCTTCAGCTCTGGTGTTGAGTGCGGTTTTTTGTTTTCCTTTTTTTTCTTTGTTCTTTGGTTTCTTCAATGCAGCATCAACAAATGTCAGCAGGCCAATGACCATCCTGCCAAATTTCCCTTCAAATACTCACTGGTAGGCTCCAGCAGCCAGCACCAGCAAGCTGTCTAAGCTTCAACTGACCAGTGGAGGGGAATTCTCGTTTCAGTCATATATAGAAGCTGGCTTTGTCAACTGCCTCTTGTAGCCTCCTTATCACTTTTCACAGCTCTGAGCTCAAAAATGCAAACCTTCTTTTAAGTAACATTGTCATTTTCCTTTCAATGAAGCCTCTAGCCCCCCACTGCCAGCTGATAATATTTGACAGTCCATCCCAGTTCTTCACACTCTTCGATTAATCTCTCATACTTCTTCTCCTTCTGTTGCTCTGCATTAACAATGTTCTCTTCCCATGGCACTGTCAGCTCTAGCAAAATTCCAATTTCCCATTCTGTGTTCCATAGGATTAAGTTCGGTCTTTTTGTTGTTTTTATGAGTGAAAATATTAACAGTCTTTCCAAATCTGTGGCCAGCTCCCAGTATCCCTTCCATCTTTCATCTCTCTCATATACTTTATTTGACGGCCTGGCCTTATGTCCTTTTCCCTCCTTCTGGAAGTATATCTTTCCATGCTTTTCCACTTTTGGGTACTCTCACCTATTATATCCCTTGATCTTCTCCTTGAGTGCTGCTCTTATGACACCAAGGACTTGATTGTGATGCCATGTATATCTGTCTCACGCTAGTCTGCAGTTTGACAGAACATGTCTCACTGTCACATTCTCTCCACATCTACATTCATCAGTGGTTTGTATGTTCCACCGGACTAAATTGGCTGGTGAAGGCAAAACGTCGAAGGTAGACTTGATCAGGAAGGATGTTCTTGCTTGTTCCCAAGCCCAAAGTTCCTTCCATGAGATTCTGCGACTGACCACATATTCCTCCCACCTCAAGCACTGTCCCTGTTGACTGTATTACACTAAATGTACATTTCGCTTCTCTTCTTCCTCCTTTCTCACTTCGTGTACCACTGCCTCTTTCATCTCTTTTACACTGCTCATGCAAAATGACTTGATATTGTGCAACTTTAGACTGGCTCTTGCTTCTTGCATCGCACCGGCTATATTAACTACTTATTGAGTGCTCTTAGTGCCAATCATTCTTGGGTATCTATTACATACAAAATTCTTCTATGCCAGCTTGCCTGATATCCCATTGCACTTATTGTGTCTCCAATGAAATTATTATTATTATTATTATTATTATTATTATTATTATTATTATTATTATTATTATTTTATGTTTGACTTTTGTTTTGCATTTGTACAAGTTGGATCCAAGTCTCACCCAGAGACCTCAAGAGACAACAAGTTGTTGTTGTTGTTGTTATTGTTATTGTTATTATTATTATTATTATTATTATTATTATTATTATTATTATTAGGGTGGTGAGCAGATAAAATTGTTAGCATGCTAAGCAAAATGCTTAGCAAGTATTTAATCTGTTTTTACATTCTGAGTTCAAATTCTGCAAAGGTCGACTTTGCCCTTCATCCTTTTGGGTCTATGAAATAAGTACCAGTTGAACACTGGGGTCAATGTAATCAACTTATCCTCTCCCCCAAAACTGCTGGCCTTGTACCAAAATTTGAAATAATTATTATTTTGTGCCAATAGTAGAATGGATTATTATTGTTATCATTTTCCTTTTTATCTCAGTCTACAATACCATGTGGTCTGCTCTTTTCAACTATCTAACTCTTTCCTGATGATTCTGGCCATGCCAATGAGGCAAACCTTTTGTAACAGCTCTGCCAGGAACTCTATTCCAATTTCCTTTATATTCTTTTTGATGCCTACTGACACTCCCTAAGGACCCAACAATATTATTATTTGACTTACTCCCTCCCCCCAAATTTCAGGCCTTGTGCCTATAGTAGAAAGGATTATCATTGTTGCTGTTGTTGTTGTTGAGGCAGTGAGCTGGCAGATTTGTTAACATGTCGGACAAAATGCTTAACAGCATTTTGTCTGGCTTTATGTCCTGAGTCAACTTTACCTTTCAATCTTTTTGGATTGATAAAATAAGTACCAGTTGATCATTGAGGTCAATGTAATTAACTTTACTCCCTTGCCTGAAGCTGCTGGCTTTGTGCAAAAATTTGAAACCATTATTATTATTATTATTATTATTATTATTATTATTATTATTATTATTATTATTACTCTTATTATTATACTTAAAAAAGATCTTGCTTGTAAAGACTATACTTACTTTGGGTTATTACAGTGTTTCTCACTGGATTCAACACCCCCATTACACATACGAGAACAGTTAGTCCAGGATGTCCACTCACTCCAGCCACCATTGACACTCTGAGGTCGAAAGTCTTCTTTTACACATTGTCCTCGATAACAGTACTGTCTCAAAGAGAAGATAAGGAATCAAGACACAATTGTATTGGTTCTCTTTCTCTACAGAAGTAAATTTCAGACAAATCTTCAAACTCAAAAATGCAAACAATCAAATTTCTTCAAGTAATTCCAGACAAAATTTGTAAATTATTCTATAAATGATATCTTGTTTAAATGAGTATTGTATATCTGACACACTGTACCCAAACAAAATGCCAAAAGTGAAAATGTTGAGTCATAGTTTAAACCAGGTAAAATGCCAACAGTTAAAGGCTAAATAATAATGAAATAACTAGTTTTACTTGTCACATGACAAATAACTTTGGAAGTATACTTTTACCACAATAGATAATATCAGGAAATGTGGTATCATCTTCAACATTTAACCTCCATTTTCCATGCTGGTATGGGTTGGGCAGCTTGACAGGAACTGGCAAGGCCAGGGGCCACACCAGATTCCATAGTCTGTTTTGGCTTGGTTTCTATAGCTGGATGCCTTCCTAACACCAATCACTTTGCAGAGTGTACTGGGTGCTTTTTACATGACATCATCACCAGTGCTTTTTATGTGGCACCAACATCAGTGCCTTTTACGTGGCACCTAATACATACAATAATTATAATTTAATTTTATTCATTATCAAATTCCTTATTGCTTATACAAAATGATAGAATGAATTCTAATTTTTAAATGAAAAATATTTACTGCCTTAAAATCAAACTAAATAAAACAAATTTCTCAGTTATCTGTTTGCAATAAATATATCTTATTTTTCTAAATTTTATCAACGTAATTGCAATTTACTCTTTCGAAAAATTATCTCAGCAAAATTTAAGCTCCTCCCATTTAATCTCCTCCAAAATTTAAGCTCCTACTTAGTTATCCATTCCCTCCCACCTCTTCTCTTCCTTCTCTGTCTTTGTGATCCTTTCTTTCTCAATGTACATGTGTATATGTGTGTATTATTCCTTTTACTCATTGCCTACCACCAAGCCTAATATGTGCAGTCATCATGTACCTCTTATTTTAACTCCCTCTGTATCTCCCTTTTACTCTTTCTCTCCTTTTTCTATATGATTTAAAGCAAGACCAGAGAATCTTACCAACATTTATATTGACTAATGAACGTGCTGTGTGGGGACCAGCATGTCAAAGAATAGACACATTGTTTACTCAGCCTGTCATAAAAGGCAACTATAAGAGGTTGAGATAGGATTTGCACTTCGGCCTCAAAAAACCCTCACCAACAATGACTACCCAAATAGACCCATGGGTTGGAGGGTTGTCATCTGAGTGGTGCAGAGGTGTCATCCATCAGAAGTAATAGGGAATCACCAACAAATGGTAGCTGCAATGATACTCTATTACAGCACATGTCTTCATACTACTATTAATACTTCTACTACAATAATAGATATAGGTTTCTCATTTTCTGTCAACAAAATAATCACATCTTTTAAATAAAAGATATGACTTTTATTAGTAATTCAGATACTTTTACAAAATTGACCCCTTGGGGTTCATAGACTTGCAAGCTCCATCGTAACCTCACTATTACTGATGCATGCTATAAAGCAGTAGGCATTAGGAAAGGCATCTTCCTGTAGAAACCATGCCAGAATTAAGACACTGAAATACAGTGCAGCCCTTGGGCCCTTCAGTCTTGTCAAACTGGCCAGCCCATGCCAGCTTTGGGACATGGGCATTATATGGTGATGATGATGATGATGATGATGATGATGATGATGATGATGATGATGGTTGTTGTTGTTGTTACTGCTGCTGCAAAACTTTAAAATCAGAATAAAGTATAAAGCTCTCATATCAAAAACATGGCAAACTGGAATCACATTGAGATCATCAATGTAGAAGAATTATAAATTTACCTACAATTTTCATAAACAATTCAAAGAGTTATACAGAACAAAGCCCAGCTCAATGAATGGAGTTTTGAATGAGCCTACACTAAAATCACTGCAAGCTCACCAGTTAACAATTAATCCACAAATATCTAAAAACTACTTCTAGGTTTTATCTGTTTATTCTACTAATATTGCATCCATAACTATCAATATTCTACTAACATCTTCATGCTAATCTAATCAACACTATACCACTACCATCATCATCATCATTTAATGTCCATATTCCACGCTGGCATGGATTAGATGATTTGGCAGATCAAATGGGTTTGAAGACTGCATCATGCTCCAATGTCTGCTTTGGCATGGTTTCTATGGTTGGATGCCATTTCTAATGCCAACTATTTTACAGAGAGTACTGTTCTTCTTCTTTTTTTTTTTTTTGCATGGGTAGCACCTGCACTAGCAACGACCATCTATGTACTCATAAACAGACATAGACACTTTCATAACCCTCTCACCTTTCCGCTAGTTTTTTTAGATGCTTGTGTAGTCGAGATTAGACATAGAATGCTTCTTAGACTGCCCACATTCCAGCAGAACATCAAGCACGTGGCAGCTGGAAAGAAAGAGCCGTGCCAGTATTCTAACAGCTGACATTCATTTTCAACTGTATAAGCTGGAGCAATGTGAAATGAAGTGCTTTGCTCCCATTCAGGAATTGAACCCATAAATTTACAATTGTAAAGCCAACACCCTAGCCACCAACCTATATACATTCACATCCAACCAAGACAAGGGTTAATATTTAATGCTGTGTAAGGTGGCAAGCTGGTAGAATTGTTAGCACACCAGGCAAAATGCTTAGCAGCATTTCATCCATCTTTACATTCAGAGTTAAAATTCCACTGAGGTCAGTTTTACCTTTCAAATTTTCAGGATCAATAAAATAAGTACCAGTTGAACGCTGGGGTCAATATAATTGATTTACATCCTTCCCCGAAATTTGCTGGTCTTGCGCCAAAATTTGAAACTAATATCTAATGTTGTACACTTGACCATTCCTTTATAACATAAATGTCATTCTTAAATTATTATATTTTAAGTTTTTCTAAATATGAAATATTTTTTTTGTATTATTGGCTATGGATGATATTTTGAGTCAGGATCATGAAGCTGATTTTCCTTATCTTTGTTATGTTAATGATAAATGAACAAAAGAAAAATAAATTGTAAATTATAAATTAATGTTACTGACCCCCTTTTTCCGTCTGCGTGGCATCTGGCATTCAGAACCATCAGCAGCAGGTATACCATTGGTGACACATTTCCCACTGGAATTCAAACACCACAGCTGTTGACAGACCTCCTAAAAGACAAAACAGCAAAAATTAACAAGAACCACCACCGCCACCGCCGCCGCCACCGCCATCGTCGTCCTCATCATCATCATCATCATCATCATCATCATCATTAAGGTTGCCACCTTAATGGCAGGATCATTAGCATACCAGGCAAAATGCTTAGCAGTATTTCGTCCAACTTTACGTTCTGAATTCAAATGCCACCAGGGTCAACTTTGCTTGTCATCCTTTTGGGAGTCAATAAAATAAGTACCAGTTGAACACTGGGGTTGATGTAATCAACTTATCCCCTCCCCAAACTTGCTGGCCTTGTGACAAAATTTGAAATCATTATTATTATCATGATTGTTATTATTTATTCATATTTTGGTACAAACCCAGCAGTTTTTGATGGAGAGGGCATAGTTCATTATATCAGCCCCTGTACTTGACTGGAAATTTATTTTATCTATCCCAAAAGGATGAAAGACAAGGTTAACTTTAGCAGAATTTGAACTCAGAATGAAAAAAAGTTGGAAGAAATACTACAAAGCAGTTGAGTCAATGACAACAACAACAAAACAACAATGATAGTGATGATGATATATCAGTGTCTGAGCTCTCACAAACTTACCAGAGGTTTGCATTCTGTTGACTTAGAGAAGAATTGAAGTTTACATTGTTCATCTACATTATGATTTCTCCCTGGTAACTCATCAGTGAATTCAAAATCTTTTTCTTTCGGAGCATCTTCCAGACAATAACCTCGTCGTGAACTGCAATAAAGAATTTCAGAATAAACCAAACATGAATATTGATTCCTCCAGGTACACAGTACCTGGGGAAAAGAAAGGCTAATCATCACTTTGATCATAAGTCTGTTTGATCAGAGCTAACCTAGAGTTAAAAAACTACAATAACTATATGTGAATTCAATATTTTCATCATCAAAAACAAATTTTAAAATGGGAATTAATAAATTTTATGTCTGTCCCACCACTTTATTGTTGATATTTGGTGAATAATTAACTATTTAACATTCAGATTACTCTGTCAAATATAATGCTTATTTATTCGTATTGTTTTGAATTAATTAAGCATTATCACATATCTACGAAATTTTAATGATGTGATTGTTTAATTTTAAAATGACATTGTAGGGTACGTGTGAAAGGCCAGATCTGGCTGGTTTGAATATAAAACAGGGTAGAATATTTGGGTCGAATATGGCCTGTTTAAATGCTAAAGGGCAAAGCCATAACATTCATGATATATACCTTATAAGATAGAAAAAACTCCTGGTTACTCATGTATATATGAAGCTATGTGGAGGTGCAATGCCCCAGTGGTTAGGGTAGTGCACATGCTGTCATAGGACACAGTTTCAATTCTTAGACCAGGCATTGTGAGTGTTTATTGAGAGAAAACACCTAAAGCTCCACAAGGTTCCAGCAGAGGGTGGTGGCGAACCCTGCTGTACTCTTTCACCCCAACTTTCTCTTACTCTTTCTTCCTGTTTCTGTTGTACCTGTATTTCAAAGGGCCAGCCTTGTCACACACTGTGTCATGCTGAATCTCTCCGAGAACTATGTTAAGGGTACACGTGTCTGTGGAGTGCTCAGCCACTTACATGTTAATTTCACAGGCAGGTTGTTCCATTGATTGGATCAACTGGAACCCTTGTCCTCATAACCGACGGAGTGCCATGATGATATGAAGCTATACCTATTTATACAAAGCTACACAAATATAAACAAAGCTACTCATTTACAAACAAGGTTATACACGTTTAAACATAGTTACACATTTATAAGTAAATATGAGTCTTCAACTGCAACATCACTGAATGTGACTCCAAACAGGACAAGCTAATGAGAAAGTTTCAGGAAAGTTTGCTCGCTTGAAATAGCAGTCAAATTTCTTCAAATCATAATCTACCATTTAAAAAAAAGTGAAGGACACATTTGATAGCATAGTTCTAATCTACAAAATAACAAGATGGTCATAGCGGGATTGTTTTTGATTATAGTTCTGCCTGATTGAGACAGGTCTAGGGTTAAACAGCAATCCCAATCAGGTTACCATAAACAATACTGAATCTTCCAAATTTCATTAGTTTGGGATATAATTAAGAAATTTCTATGTATTTTAAATCAAATGTTAGCCAGTGAGTTGCTGTTGTCTTTTCCTCACCACATCAAGATACATAACTCCACTTGTTCCAATCTACCTGACTGAAAAGTATTTTCTACTTCTACTTCATTGCAATTCAATGTTTAGATAAACACTGAATTGTGATGCACAATTTATGTACAAGCAATTGCTCCAATAAAGCAAAATACAATATGTCAGAGGTATTTGTTTTCTATTAGGCCACCCTGACATAGAGGGCACCAGCTTGGCTGTTTGGTTACAAAATTTGTTTCATAATGTATGGTTCATGGTTGAATGCTACTTGTGTGACACCTTGCTTCTACAATAGCATCAAGTTGACCAAAGTCTTATGAGTAGAATGCATTTTGAGAGACAGAAACTGTGCACAAATCTATTGTATATGGGTTACACCGATCTTCCATGTTAGCATGAGTTGGATAGTCTGAAAGGACCTAAAGGATATGGGGACCACAATGTGCTCCAAGGTCTGCTTTGGTATGGCTTCTGTGGTTGGATTCCCTTTCTAATACCAACAACAGAGTGGACTGGGTGATTTTTATTTTTTGTTTTGTTACAGAGGTGACACCAGTACTAGTGATGATCATCTATGTAGTTATGAACAGACATAGCTACTTTCGTGTCTCCCATCCTTCAGCTGGGCTTTTTTTTAGATGCCTATGTAGTCAAGATCAGACATAGACATTCACTTAGACCATCCACCTATGAGCAGAACATCAAGCATGTAACAGGTGGAGCAAGAGAGAGCTGTGCCAACACAAAGTGGACTGGGTGCTTTTTTCATGGCACCAGCACTAGTAAAGTTTCCATGCAGCTTGCAAGACAAATTCCTTTTAACTGAGTGGAAGAGAAGGAGGTGGCTTTATAGTGGGAGATGAGATGTTAAATTATGAGAGAAAGAGCCAGAACAGATTTGTTTCTGTAGAGAAGCAAGAGGGCTACTTACATTATATAAGAAAGAGTGAGCAGCTGGAAAGAGATAAATATTGTGGTAATGATGGGGTTGTGAACACAAGTAAATGAGGACAGGGTATCTACTCAACTTGTACCTTGAAAATTATTTCATGAAAATAATTCCTGTTTTACTTCACAAAACCAATGCATTATGGGACACTACTTAATGAAGTAAACAACTAATTATGATTGTGATCCCAAACAGATGACTAATCAGGTAATTACGGTAACAATGAAAGGTTTACTCAAGAAAGTTGGTAATATATTCTCGGCTACAGCTTGACCACAGAAATGGTGTTGTCTCCTTCGTCAGATGTGCTGCCATGATCTTAGCTCGTTCATGTCCTGGTGTACCACACAAATTGCCAGCACCATCATGCTGCATCCCGAAACTGAAAAACGAAAAAATTTTCAAAATATATATTGGGTGTCTACCTATATACCATCATATATACACACATTCCATCATTCATATAAACATTTTACATCCTATCAGTCATATACATATATATATAATCTGTACATACATACGTGCACATGTACATACATACATACATACATACATACATACATACGTACATACTTACATACATACATACATACATACATACATACATACATACAAGGTCTGACCAAAAAATATCATGCTAGCCACTTGATATGATCGGTATTTTAAATAACAATCTCATCCTTATTTATATATATATATATATATATATATATATATATATATATATATATATATATATATATATATATATATATATATATATATATATATATATATATATATATATATATATATATATATATATATATATATATATATATATATACATATATATATAACATTATCATCATTTAATGTCTATTTTCCATGCTGGTATGGATTGGACAGTTTGACAGGAACTGGCAAGGCTGGGAACCACACCAGGCTCCATTGTCTGTTTGGCATGGTTTCTACAGTTGGATGTACTGGGTGCTTTTCAAGTGGTACTGACACCAGTGTATTTTATTTGGTTCCAATACCAACAGGATCACCACGTAACTTGCAAGACAAAAACCCCTCTGTTGGGAGTGGAGAGTGGAGAGTAATATTGAGTGGGGTGTGTCGTTGTGTCAGTTATGGGAGATTAAAGATATAGAGGGACAGGGCTAGGTGTCTTGCTGTAGACTAGATACATGGATCCCCAGTTGGAAAAGTAAGGCGAGTGAATTAGAGATTAAGATAAAGTGAGCATGTGTGTCAGAAAGTAAAATAAAGAGAGTAAAAATGAAAGAGATGATGGTAAAGTTGTATTGGGACAGATGATAGTGGCAAATGATAGAGTGAATACAGGAGAGGCAGGGATATGTGAAGACATTGACAGTGATAACAGATAAGCAAGGCATTAACAACACAGACAGAAGACACAGAAAGGTGGTGATTGGTGGAGATAGTAGGTGGGGAAGATAATGGGAAATAAAAGTGTTCGATGCTGGACAGAGCTCCTCACAGACAAGCAATACTGATGTGGTTTTTAGGATATCACTTCTGTGGTGGTGGATAGGTTTTCTTGAGTACAGCAAGGCACCAGATATCTCAGTCTTTTGTCATTTCCTTCATAAAATTCAGTGCCTTGAGATGACCCTTCAATACTTCATCTTATGTGTTCCATCCACTTTAAATGACCATCATTTCTTTATGCAACTGTCCACATCCATATTCATTGCATAACCAAACCAGTGCAGCCCTTTTTTCTCTTGCACACTGCATGTAATTCCTCTTATGCCTAACTTTTCTTTCAATACACCAATGCTTTGTCACTCATGTGCACTGACATTGCACATCCAGTGGAGCATACTAACTTCATTCCTCTCTAGTTTTCGCATGTTCTTTGCATTCAGGGCCCACATCACACTGTCATGTAGCATTGCAGTTCATGCACAGGCATCATGCAATCTTCCTTTCACTCAGAGAGAGAGAGTGAGACCTTTCATTGCCAACAGAGGTAAAAGCTCTCTGAATTTTCTCAATCCTTTTCATATTCTTGCAACTGAGTTTTCCATACATCCCCCTTCACTACTAATTAGGTCTTCTAGGTAGCAGAAATTATCCACTATCTCTAGAGAGCCTCCAGTGTATTTGAGAAAGCCAATTTTCCATGTATCCACAGACTTTATTCCTGCTGTGCATCTTCCACATACAAACAATTCTTCCTCTGTTAATCTTCCTATTATCCCACTGCACCTCTTGTGTGTCCATAGTTCACACTGGATACACTGCATGGAATTCAGCCTACATCTTTCCTACATATTGAACAGAGTCATTTATCTGAAGTGGGTATGGTTTTGTCTGTTTTCTTGCTTATTAGAACCTTGGTTATGCTAAGTTAACCCCAAGGCTCTTCAATTCCTGATTTTGTTTCTATGCCTGAAATTTCTTGTCTAGTTCTGTTACAGAATCTGTTATGTAAGCAAGATCATTGGCATATAGCAATTCCCAGAGTTAGCTAGTCTTGAAGCTCTCTGTTAAGGCGTGGAGAACAATGATGAATGGGAGGAGAATTAGAACTGAGTCCAAATGAATGCCTACCTGTACACTAAATTCATCACTGTATTCATGACTAACTCTCACCTTTCTGACAAAGCCTCTGTACATGGCCTGTACAACATTCACAAGCCACTTGTCTCCCACTAGCTTCTTCAGAACTCCCTATATCCTGGGGGGCTCTATTGAAGATTTTCTCCAAGCCAACAAATGCCAAATACAATAGTTTATTTTTAGCCAAACACTTCTGAAGTTGTCTGACTCTAAAGATAGCATCAGTAGTACTTCTTCCCAGCACAAAGCCAAACTGCATTTCATCTAATCTGATTCTGTTCCGAATTAATTGGGCTATAACTCTTCTGTAACTTATTGACCTGGTTCAGCAATTTGGTGCTTCTGCAATTACTTCTATCTAGCACATCTCCCTTACCTTTGTAGCTGCTGACAATAATAATGCTGCTACAGTAGTCATTGGGGATGACACCTTCCTGAATAACCTGATTAACTATATAGGTGACCAGAGTGTTATCCTTCTCAGCCAGATATTTTAAGCATCTCAGCAATAATTCCTGATGGACCAAAAGCTTTCCCTGTCATCATATCCTTAATCACCTTATCTATCTTGCTGCTGTCAACTCAAATGGCTGGCCCTCTATTGGGTTCACACGGAAGAGACTCCCTTTCTTTCATTCATTCTCCACATTTAATACTCTTCTATAGTAGCACTTACACACACACATCATACATCATCATCATCGTCATCATTGCTATCATCTAACATCCATGTTACATGCTTTGGCAGAATCTAAGGGGTCCAAGGGCTGCACCATGCTCCAGTGTCTCAGTTTTGGCATGGCTTTTATGGCTGGATGCCCTTCCTAACACCAACCACTTTACAGAGTGTACTGACTAAATTATTTCATGTTACAAGTAGCAGTGAAGTTGTCATGCAGCTTTCACAACACCTAGTCCTGAGCAGGCAGTTTTGTACTAGAAAATGAAGGGTAAAAATGTGAAGAAAGAGGCCAGTGCAGAACAGGTTTGTTCCTGTAAAGGAGCTACATGACAACACAGACTTTAGAAGAAAAGATGGAAGTGATTGAGGGAGCAGGAAAGAGATAAAAATAGTAGTGATAAGGTGTCTGGGTGGAGCCTCAAGGTACGAGGTGAGTGGAAGTAAGTGGGGCAGAGGGACCAGGAGTACACAAGAGAATATAGGGAAGTGAGAAATGGGGAATGAGTGGGAGGAGGAGAGGTAGGTGGTAACTGTAAAACCTGAGAAGTCTTGAAAGGCAGAGGTAGTGAATGGCAGATGACCAGTTATGCAGGAGTTAGGGATATATATATATATATATTTACACACACACACACACACACACACATACATGCATACTTATATACATGCATGCATAACATACATACATACATATATACATGCATGCGTCCATCCATACATACATACACACATCCATCCATCCATCCATCCATACATACAAACATACATACATACATACATACATACAACCATACATCCATCCATCCATCCATACATACATACATACATACATACATACATACATACATGCATACATACACACATACATACATACATACATGCAGTTTGTAACTGGATAGTCAGTTCTTTGTGAGTATTCACCTACTTGTGGCCCATTTCATGTGCAATGGTGTAAGCTGAGGCAAGACCAATATCTTCATTTATACTGCAGCTTCTTTCTTCTTCACACATTCCTGCAACTGGTGCCAGGCCTGAATAAATACAAACAAATTTTGTCTAGAAATATTGTTAAAGATAAAAAAAGAAACGCATCTAAACATGAATTATTTGTAAAAGCATACATTAAAAATTTATATTTTTGGTATGTGAGGAATCTGTTTCTATTAATCATTTAATTTCATTTACTTTTTCTTCTCATCTCCACTTCATCCTTTTTTTATATTTTATTCTTTTGTAATCTTTTACTTGTTTCAGTCATTAAACTGCAGCCATGCTGGGGCACCATCTTGAAGAGTTTTTAATTACTGATTTTTTTAAAACCTGGTACTTATTTTATTAGTCTCTTTTGCCAAACTTCTAAATTATGGAAATGAGAACACACCAACACCAGTTGTCAAGTGGGGGAGGGGGACAAACGCAGACACATATATATACAACGGGCTTCCTTCAGTTTCCATCTACCAAATCCACTCACAAGGCTTTGGTCAACCCAAAGCTATAGTAGAAGACACTTTCCCAAGGTGTCATGCAGTGGGAGTGTACCTGGAGCCATGTGGTTGGGAAGCAAGCTTCTTAACACAGAGCCACACTTAACTATATTTCAGTTCATATTAAAGCTTCTGAAATCTATCACCAAATATAAATGTGGGCTGCATAATGATAAAGGAGGAGGAGGCAGAGGAGGAGGAACTATAGTAGAACACACTTGCCCAAAGTGCCATGCAGTGGGACTGAACCCAGAACCATGTCATTGGGAAGAAAGCTTATCACAGAACCATGCCTGTGCCTTTTAAACTTAATTTTAAATATTTATTCATCAGTCAATCATCCTCATTAATACAATACATATATAATAGATCATATCTTTAATGTCATTTTATAGTAATCATTAAAATTTTATGTTTATAATCTATAGTAGAATAATATTAAACTAAGGATGATCAGGCATTAAGCTTAAGTTTTAGAGAAGGTGGTATGGTCAGTTGACTCAACTCTAACATATTTCTTTATCAATTGTGCAAAGGTGAAGCATAAAAAACTTTGGTATGATTTAAACACTTTTAGTGATCCCAGCAAATCTGTTGTGTCTCAGTCATATTTTGTCCAACACTCTAATGATGATGATAGAAGTAGTGGTAGTTGCAAAAAGAGAGGAAGAATAAATGATTTTGATGACGAAGATGATGATGATGACAATGACAACAACGATGACAATGACGAAAATGGTGATGATGACAATGATGATGATGTGGTGGTTGTGGTTGTGGTGGTAGTGGTGATAATGATGACAGAGGGGAAGAAAGAATATACATGCAACTTACCTAGTGTTGCACATGGTTTGTTTTTGTATGTGCAGATATCATACCTGAAAGAAACAAAAGATTACTGAATGTTTTGACTAACATAGCAGCTACATAGCTACACACAAATACTAAATGATAATACATACATACTGCATCACATCATCATATTTCATGCTGAGTTTTCGATGCATGCATGGGTCAGATGAAATTTATTGAGGCAGACTTTTTAATGACCAAATGTCCTTCTTGTGAACTTTCATCTGCTTCCAAGTAAAATGTTTTCCCATAACCAGACATGTTTTCACAGAATATTGGAAATGAATGACACTGCTTGTATATCAGTGACACTTATTTGCAACTATCACATGATGTCAAGACAAGGAGACATAAACATACATGCACATACACACACACACACATACACACAATCACACATACACACAATCACACACACAAGAGAAAAGTTCTAGCAGAGACTTGCTTTCTTTTTATTTATTTTCTCTTAAACCCAAGGGAGAAAGGGGTAGACCCAAGAAGATATGGGACAAGGTGGTGAAGCATGATCTTTGAATGTTGGTTCTCACGGAGGCAATGACAAGTGACTGAGACCTTTGGCGATATACCATGCTTGAGAAGACCCATGGAGCCAAGTGAAATTGTAGTCATGTACCTGCCACCCATGCCAGTGGCATGTAAAAAGCTTCCTTCAAATGTTGGGCCTCATGCGGATAATGATAAGTGATCGAGACCTTTGGCGTTATGCTGTACTTGAGAAGACCTGTCAAGCCAAGTGAAATCACAGTTGTGGCTGATACCAGTGTCGCATAACTGGCACCCATGTTGGTGGCACATAAAAAGCACTCTTTACACTCAGTGGTTGGCAGTAGGAAGGGCATCTAGCCATAGAAACCATGCCAAATTAGATTGGAACTTGGTGCAGCCCTCCAGCTTACCAGTTCCAGTCAAACCATCTAACACATGCCAGCATGGTAAGTAAACACTAAATGATGATGATGATGAGGGTTAGTTAACATACATCGTTTTTTGACATTTCAAATGCTTAAAAGGTTGTTCATGAAGTATTAAATACAATATGTCTATTTGAATGAAGTTAACATGCCTACCACTTGAATTTTCTTTTCTTCATCTAAATTATCATTATTATTATTTTTTTTATTATTATTATCATTGAGTGAGAGAGCAGTGCATGCCATCAAAGTGACACTGGGGTAAAATATACGAAGTCCAGTATACCCATCATGACTACCCATCTGATAAGGGCACACCAGGCACATGCATCACAACCATATGTGTATGACATGGTGAACTCATATCAAGATAAGCAGCACATGACCTTCCAGGTGGGGCCCAGTTAGAATTTTCTTCAGGTCGAGTAGCCCATCCCACTCAAAGTGTTGTTTAAGTATGTTGAACAAAACACCCATGTTTCCAAAGGTGAATTATCCAAACCTCAAAGAATTCCTCTCAACTCATGGCTATGATGCTCCCCCACTACTTCTGCTCATGATCAGAAATGCATGTATCGTTAGCCACTAAGGGATATGCTCAACTGGTTAAGGTCAAACAACTGACAAGCAAAACTGTGGTATTGAGCAGAATGTTTACTGTAGCCCATCTTCTATATCAAGACAAAACAATGTACATGATAACATTTCCAATCATTTAAGATAAGAAGCCATGAGAGCCACTGCCTGGTACTGCATCAGGACATTTATTATTGTTATTATTATTATTTTTATTATCATTATCATCTTTCAATTCTATTTCCATTTTTTGCCAAGTGTCTTCTTGACACCTAGGGCAGAGAAACTCGTTGTATACATTAGTAGGCCATTAAAATAAGCACACCAGATTGTTCATTTACAAAGTCAAGTGAAAGAGAAAAAGGGAAAGAAAGACAGAGAGAAAAAGGAAAAAAATGAAAAATAAAAAAGTAAACAAAGAAAATAAAGGGAAAAAGGGGAAAGAAAATTCACAGCGACAATGCTCTTCTCAGTACGTGTGATGTACCAGTTAAAACAATCTTTTGCACTTCATGCAGGTATGGCAAGCCAGAGATCATCCTTAAATAATTTTCAGTTTCATTCCAAGTGCTCCTACAATCACTGGTATTGTAACTGTCTTGAGATGCCACATCTTTTTGATTTCAATTTGCAAATCCTTCTATTTTCTGAGCTTATCAAATTCTTTTGCCAAAATATTATGGTCACAGGATATGCTCATGTCAATCAATAAACAGACTTTACTGCTTTGGTCTTTCACAACATTATCTGGATTTATTTGCTTTGATGGTTTGGTCTATACATACTAGAAACTCCAAAATAATGATAATAATAATAATAATAACAACAACAACAACGACGACGACGACGACAACGACAACAACAACAACAACAACAACAATAATAATAATAATAATAATAATAATTATTATTATTATTATTATTATTATTATTACACACACGCACACACAAACGTGTGTGTGTGTGTGTGTGCACTTAGTGCTTGTTATTACCATTCCAGGGTTTCATGCTAACATCCAGGAAATTTGGACACAACAGTCTTTAGCAAAATTTTGCAATGGCTTAGGAAACAATACAAGTCTTGTTTGTTTGTTTTTGTTTTTTTTTCTAATCCCTGTTTCAGAAATAATTTACAAGATTAATACAAAAGTTCTGTTAATTAAACAGAATTACTAACCTGGTTAAAAGAACAGCATTATCATGATGAGCAATTCCTCTATTCTGCTGAGTTACATTGGAATGGATTGGAGAATTAATCATCTTCTGCCAGCGACAAAAACTACCCAAAGATCGGTCAGCATGGTGAGTGATGCTTAGATTTGGCTGCCAAGCAAATGTGTAAAGGTAAAGCAAAAAGAAGAGATGATTATTATTTCAAGAAAATTTGTGGACTATAAAAAAAGGTAATAGTCCTCTTGCTTTGCCTGTTCCTGAGAAATAGAATACAATTCTAGGAATTCTCAATTGCATTTTCTACCAAATTTCTCAAGAATCTGGGACTGAAGAAACCTGGGAGAGATACCCTAACAGGCTTACTTAAATACATTCAATGTACTTTCTTTTATTCCTATTGGTGTATGTTTTTATTTTTTACTTTTTTCAATCATTAAATTGTGGCCATGCTGGGGTACTACCTTGAGAAATTTTTAGTTGACTGTATCCCAGTCCTTTTTTTTCCTTTTAAGCCTGGTACTTATTCTATTGGTGTCTTTTGCTGAACCATTCAGTTACAGGGACATAAACACACCAACACCAGTTGTCAAGCAGTGGTGGGGGACAAATATAGATTAAAAAAATACACACACACACACACACACACACACACATATATATATATATATATGCGAGTAAAAATAAATACAAAAAAGGTGTTTTTTTTGTATGATTGTGTATAGAGGAATATATTATTTTGTTTAAAAGAGTTCCAACACTGTCTGTTTTTTATGTTTTATTTATATTCCTGCAGAACCAATGTGGGGTATAGAATATGGAATATACAATATATAATATAATATACAATACATAATATAAAATAAAATAAAATAAAAATGGATGGCACCATGAAATAAAGTATTGAATGTAGATGAAATATTGAGTGTTCAATATAAAGGATCAAGTATATAAATATAAATATATAAAGGCGACTCGAGTTTCAGGGCTATTTCCCTTCGTCATGGCCGGTATGACAGACTTTAACAGACTGTCTGTTAAAGTCTGTCATACCGGCCATGACGAAGGGAAATAGCCCTGAAACTCGAGTCGCCTTTATATATTTATATTTATATACTTGATCCTTTATATTGAACACTCAATATTTCATCTACATTCAATACTTTATTTCATGGTGCCATCCATTTTTATTTTATTTTATTTTATATTATGTATTGTATATTATATTATATATTGTATATTCCATATTCTATACCCCACATTGGTTCTGCAGGAATATAAATAAAACATAAAAAACAGACAGTGTTGGAACTCTTTTAAACAAAATAATATATATATATATATACACACACAACAGGCTTCTTTCAGTTTCCATGTACCAAATCCACTCACAGGGTTTTGGTCAACCTGGGGCTATAGTAGAGGGCACTTACACAAGGTGCCATGCAGTGGAACTGAACCCCAGCTTCTTACCGCATAACCATGCCTGTGCTTATACATAAACAAGTATTTATACACACACACACATGCAAGTATATCCTTATACATATTTTCTCATTGTGATGAGGCCTTTTCTTTACAATTAACTTTATTAAAGCATATTGCCTATCTTCAGTATTTACTTATGGTATATGTAAGAGTGTGTGTGTAATTTTAGTAAAATATACCTATTGTACCAAAACCAGATGACAAATTTCAAAAAGCTTTCTCTCAATTAAAATAATTAAATAATTCTCCCTAATTTTGGCTCAAGACCAGTTATTTTGAGGGGAGGATACAAGTAAAATTCATTAACTCCAGTAGTTGACTGGTACTTTATTTCATTTGACCTTGAAAAGATAAAAGGTAAAGTTGGTCTCAGCAAGATTTGAACTCAAAAGTGTAAAGAGCCAGAAAAATGCCACTTAGTATTTTGTCTGAAGCACAAATGATTCTGCCCAAAATAATTAAATAACTAACAAAAAAACCCAGTTACCTACCTGTTCATCAGTTAGAAGAACCAGTCTTGTGACAATGATATTCACTGCATTGCCGATGCTCACATCATGGTACAGTTTGGCCACCTGACCTCAAAATACGAAAACATATACCAAGCTGATCAATACTTTAGTGTCAGTGTTCCAACAAACTAAGAACAATTAACACAGAATTAATTATTTAATTAGTCAAGTCAGTACCAATTTAGCAGCAGAGAATCAAGGGCAGTCTCGGCTGGGTTAGTATCAAAAAGGTAAAGCTAAACTTCTGGAAATGTCTAATGTATTTCATAGATCCACTAATAAGTTATAGTTGCAATTTCTTAATTAGCGTAATACTTTCTGATTTGGTGTGAATCCAGCTCCTCAAGACAGGTAGACAGGTAGTTAGTTATATTACCAACAACTCAAGTATTCACAGTTGTAAATCAAAAAGTTACAATGCAATTGTAATATCTGTAGGTTTCTTATTTGCTTGCCAAAATTTGTGTGTGTGTGTCCACACACACACACACAGCAGTCAGCTGAAAAGTTCATGGGCTGACCAAGATACTCTCATGGAATCTGACCAAATGAGGTTTATTTTTCAACCTAGCCCCTTGTGGTCTACAGGAGAATAGGGAAAGTGATCAACGAGTTCAAAGCCACAGTTATGCACAGCAGCCATTGAAACCAAGGACTTGTGTGCTGGAGCATTGTCCTGATGAAACAAGATCCCTTTCGCCAATTTTCCTGTTCATTTGGTTTTGACAGCCTTTCGTAACTGTCTCAGCAAGTTGGTACAGTATTTTCTATTGAGGACGTGGCCCTTTTGAAGATACTCAATAAGCACAATGTCCTTTGTATCCCAAAAGACTGAGTCCATCACCTTCCCTGCAGATGAAATGACATTGGCCTTCTTTGGAGCAGGTGAAGAGAGGTATTTCCACTGCATGGATTATCTCTTTGTTTCTGGCTCAATGTGATGAACCCAACACTCATCCTGGATTAGGAGACATTCAAGGAAATCTGCTGGATCTGCCTAAAACAATGTTAGATTTTCCCATTATATGATCAGTCTGATGTGCTTCTGATCCGGTGTCAGAAGACTTGGTACTCACCAAGCAGAAACTTTCGTCATGGATCCCATTGGTGAAGACATTTTCCTCCTATTGATCAAAAAAGTCATCATGTATAGAATATTCTCAACTCTCAATGCTAATAGCATTGATTTGTCAATTGCCTGTCATCCATCATCATGTGGTGAACACAATCAATGTTTTCATTGGTGGTGGAAGTCGCAGGACATCCAGATCTTGGGTCATCTTCAAGAGTCTCTGTTCCTCTCCTAAATTCAGCTGCCCATTTTTGCACTGTTGACAAAGCTGGAGCATCATCCTCTAAGTATATCAGCAATAATTATCCTTGGGGACTAAATCTTTTTTCTGCAGGCACTTCATAAGACCACAATGCCAACTTTGTCAATTTTCAAGAGAAGTCGCTACTAGTTACTTTTGAAGTCTTCTTTGAACAGTCAGATGTCAATTTACCAGGAAAGAATCAATACACTTATTAGGAAGTGTTGAAATTAGTGCATGCATCACTCATTCATAGTCAGCTTATGAACTTTTCAGTCTACTTTGTGTGTGTGTGTGTGTGTGTGTGTGTGTGTGTGTGTGTAAGAGAGAGAAAGAGTGTAAGAGAGAGAGAGAGAGAGAGTGTAAGAGAGAGAGAGTGTATCTCACTATATTTCCAATATTCATAGTTGCCAATATATATACATATGTCTGTACATGCAAATGTGAATATATATATATATATATATATATATATATATATATATATATATATATATAATAATTTTATAATATATATATATATATATATATATATATATATAATAATTTTATAATATATATATATATATATATATATATATATATATATATATATATATATATATATAGATGACTATACTTACAATATTCATAATAGTCAATATGTAAGGCTCAATTTCATGAAGCCCATGGTAACTTAGCATCATTCTATCAGCAACCACAAGAGTTTCCACATTCTGCTCTCGACTTACTGACCTCTTCTTTTTCCGCCATCTACGAGGGCCAAACCTTGAAAATTTATGATGGCCAGAACTATGCCCAGAATGCTGAGGATTCTTTTTGTCTTCCACATCTGTTGTCAATAATAAATGAGATTATTGCAATTAGCCACTATCATTCATGTTTTCAGAATTATGAAGAAGAGAATATGAGAAGGCCAGTCAGGCGGTACTGGCAACGGCCACGCTCAAAATGGTGTATTTTACGTGCCACCTGCATAGGAGCCAGTTCGAAGATGTGAATATAATATAAAGAGCAATATTTTTTATTTTTAATAATTTCGAATAAAAGAAAAAAATGAACAGCCTATAATTTGTCTGAGGTTTAATTATTCATGCATCACAAGTATGAAAGCAATTGGTGAAGCCGTTTTCACATGAAAAGTGAATACGCACACATTAAAAATAAAAAAATGAACAGCCTATAATTTTTCCGAGGTCTAATTATTCATGCATCACAAGTATGAAAGCAATTGGTGAAGTTATTTTCACCTAAAAAGTGAATACGCACACATCTCTATTTTATATATTAGATATTTTTATTTTTTTATTCTTTTACTTATTTCAGTCATTTGACTGCAGCCATGCTGGAGCACCCCCTTGAAGGGCTTTTAGTCAAACAAATCAACCCCAAGATTTATTTATCAAGCCTAGTACTTAGTCTATCAGTCTTTTTTGCTGAACCACTAAGTTATGGGAACCTAAATACACCAACACCAGTTGTCAAGTGGTGATGGGGAGACAAACACACACACATATATACGACAGGTTTCTTTAAGTTTTTGCCTATCAAATCCACTCACAAGGCTTTGGTTGGCCCAAGACTATAGCAGAAGACACCTGTCCAAGGTGCCATACAGTGGGACTGAACTGTTCACTCTCACCCCTTTTGTATCATTCACTACAACCACCTTTCAACTCAACTCAAAATTTCTACAGCTGTCATCTACTCTTCCCTACATTCCCAGCATATCACTCCTCAACACTTGTTCATTATAATCACCCTCTCACCACCTCTAACCATCTCCAATTCTCCCAACACTCTTGCAATCTTTACCCACCCGTACTCCTTCTTCTCCTGTCTCCATTCACTTCTACCTCACCTCATGCTTATTAGATCCATCCTAATATCTCATCACCTATTTTATCTCTTTTAACCTCCACCTTGGCTACTCATGCTCTTTCTTCTGCAATGTGAATAACCATGTAGCTTCTCATCATAATCATCATCATTGTTTAACGTCCGTTTTCTATGCTGGCATGGGCTGGATGGTTTGACTGGGGACTGGCAAGCCAGCAAGGTTTCTACAGCTGCATACCCTTCCTAATGCCAACCATTCCAAGAATGTAGTGGGTACTTTTTATGTGTCACAGCAAGAAAGTCGTTCTAATCTCTAACTACCTCTTTTATACTTTAAACCCTAATCTCATATCATAAAACCACCTCTCCCTACTGTTGGCACAATCAGAAGAAGTGGATCTTCATATTGCTAGCTAGTGCCTTGAGAAATGTACCTAGTACACACTGTAATGTGGCTAGTGTTAAGAAGAGCATCAAACCATAGAAATCATACCAAAGCAGAGATTGGGGGGATGATACAGTCTTTGAACTCACTGGATCCATGCCATCATGGAACATGAACATTACATGATGATAAATTTGTAGATATGTGGATTACTGACAGAACCTGTCCATGTGTTTTTATTCATGAAAAACAGGAAGGTAAACTGTGAAAGTATTAAAAATTAAAATGAAAGAAGGTATATAGCAAATAATATATTAAGTTTGATTGGATATTTAGATGTATGCCTAGTTAAGGTTGTAAGACTGGTGAAGAAGAGAAACTGTTTTGAGGTCACCATGCAGCATGCAAGAATATGAACCCAGAGAGGGGCAGCATTATGCAAGGAGATGAGAGGGTTCAAATATGTCAAAAGAGGCCAGATAAATTAGATGTGTTTTTATATATTAAACCTATTTCATTTCTTTATTAATTTCCTTTCAAAATACAGAATAATTTTCAGATTCAAATTGAATTTTCTTTGTACTACCAGAAATTAACTCTTATATTTTATAGAACTATATATATAATATATATAATATATATATATATATATATATATATATATATATATATATATATATATATCTTACTTATCTTACTTGTTTCAGTCATTCGACTGTGGCCATGCTGAAGCAGTACCTTGAAGGGTTTTAGTCAAACAAATCGACCTTTGGACTTATTTTTTGAAGCCTAATACTTATTCTAACGTTTTCTTTTTCTTTTGCTGAACCACTAAGTTACAGGGAGGTAAAACACCAACACCAGTTGTCAAGTGATAGTAGGAAGCAAACACAGACACAGAGACATGCATACATAGATATATATATATATATATCTGAACCCAGAATCATGTGGGAAGAAAGCTTCTTACCACTCAACTATGTCAGCACTATATGAGAAGACCCACCCACCTCAGCGAAAGTGAGTTCTGGAAGTGCCATGTGTTCTACCCACATGTAACATTAAAGTAAAATTATTTTCCCACACCCTACCCCATTAAACCAAACTGCTCATCCCTTTCTCCTCTTCCTCACATTTCCTTTTTTTCATGCACTATGCTTATCTCTCCCTCCTGACTCCTGCAGCCCAATTCTGTCCTCACTGCCCTGCCCACTGTATCATTACTATCCTATTGTTACCCCATTCAATATACCCAGGTTTCACCATTCACTGCATTCTCCTTCTTCCCCTGGCTTTGCATTCACATGAACTCTCTATTCATGCACTCTTAGCAATACTCTACCATCCAATTTATATTCACATCCCCATACCTTGAGAATATGCCCCAACACATCACCATCATCTCTCTCCTTCTTTCTCTCTCTCACTCACTTGCTGTTCTCTCCCTCCAACTAGTAAGCATGTATCTCCTCTATAGCAAGACACCTTCTTTTGTCCCTCTATCATACTTTAATCCAGTGGTTCTCAAACTTTTTTTACACATGGTTCCCAAACTGTGCATCATGGTGCACTGGTGCACCACAAGATGTAAGCTTATATTTCGAAATATGAAAAATACAAACTGGAATTCACTAGAAAGTTCATATACAAATGTCTAAGTGGCAAAAAACTAAATACTGAGTTCTAAACTAAGAATGAGAGGTGGTTGTTGCATTCAATTCATTTAGGCTAATTATGGTATGACAATGTTATTCAATTTTGAACCTGAAATTTCATAACGATAAGAACTAAATTAGCATCAATCTATCCTCGAAATTGATGTATTATGGACATATTCACAACTATGTTTCAATTTATTTCGGCTGTAGCCTCTGCAGTTTTCATTTCAATAAGTGTGAAAAATAAACTATTGAACTAAAATATACGATGTTAAACTAAATCTTTCAATACGTCCTCACATATTGCAGTTGTATTTCAATTTTTGCATTCATATAGTGGCGAGAATTTTCATCTTTTCAATTAATTTTGAAAGACTTCTCAAAAGAATCTATGTGACACGTTGCAACTTTTCACAGTTCACTGGTCACTTGTGTCAGTTTCATTTTGACTCTGTTAGTAATCTGTGCTCTTTGTATGATACAATTCATATTAACAGACTAAATTACCCATAAAATGGAAAAGTTTATGAAGAGGAAACATAACTGTGATGATTATGAATCTGAAAGTGAATGTTTGTCAAAAGCAATTAAGTGTAGTGATAATAATGTGAAAGCTCAACCCAATCATAAATATTGAAATAGCGATTTAAAGTTTGGGTTTCATTGGACTGTGTGTTGTTTGTGGTGAAAAGATGTCTAATGAAGTCATGTTGCCTAGCAAGTTGTAAAAACATTTTACAACTAAACACTCACATCTTCAATGTAAAGGTCAGAATTATTTCCAAAGACTGCTAGAACAGCAATCTAAACAAAGAAACTATTTTGTAAA
>NC_142936.1:35828789-35866289 GCF_046866305.1 Octopus bimaculoides | reverse complement strand
TGTGGACGAGAATTTCACTGTGGTCACTGAGGTGAATTTCAGAAATTCTCCAAGTGATTGCATAGAACCCTTCTGACATTCACCCTGTGTTTGAGACTAAGAATCCTGCCTCTGTAATGGTATTTGGAGCCATGGCAAGTGATGGAAGTGTCATGGATCCACACTTCATTGAGTCTGGCTTGAAGATTTGCACAAAGAAATATCTGGACATCCTGAAAAACTCTTTGTTACCTTGGATGGAGCAGAAGTTTCGGCTTGACAATGTGGTGCTTATCCAGGATTCTGCACCATGTCATGGGTCAAAAGCAATACAAGCCTTCCTTGGTGCCATTTTTTGTGATGGCCAGCATCTGGTCCAGTAATAGCCCAGATCTCAACCTTCTCAATTACTTTTTATGGGCATACTTCAAGCAAGGACCAATGTTTCACCACACTTGAATATCAACAGTTTGAAGACCAGCATCCTGCATGTGACAAGCAAAATCAAAAAGGCAGAGGTTGCAGTAGCAGCAAAAAAATTTTGTTCTCATGTGGAGGCAGTAATTGCCTAAAAGGGTGGTCATATTGAGTGATAAATGTTTTCGTTGTAATAAGTATAACTACCATTATTTTAGTATTTATAACCAGGTTATGCATTATAAAAATCGTTTCAATTTATCTGCAAGACCTTGTATAATTTACTTATATCAAACTACTTGGTGTTTATACAAAATGATGAAATGAATATTAATTTTCAAAATAAAAATATTTATACAGTTCTATATTTAAGAGATGAGGAATTATTTACATTATTTACATTTGACGGATATTCGTCCTCATCTTGTTTGTTGTTAACACAACGTTTTGGCTGATATACCCTCCAGCCTTCGTCAGGTGTCTTGGGGAAATTTCGAACCTGGGTTCTCATTCTTATCGATGTTACTATTATTATTATTATATTATTATTATTATTATTATTAATCAGGTCGCTGCCGTGAATCGAATTCGGAACCTTGGGGTTAGTAGCCCGCGCTCTTAACCACTACGCCATATGCCCGTGGGCAATTATGGGGTGAATTTTAAGGCTTATAAATCTATTATTTTTCTATCCTTCCTCAATACCGGTTCCCATATGCTATTCATATCTGCACTCGGTCTGCTTAGGAGGTTGTTGTGTCCTAGCATATGTGCTGCTTCTTTTAGTTTTCGTATTTTCCAGTGTTGTTCCCTGTCTATTATTTTAACTTCATCCCACAGGGGGAGGTGGTTTCCATTTTTCCATACATGATCAGCTATACCCGATTTATCGATATCTCCTCGTGTCACAGCTTTGCGATGTTCTTCTACCCTTGTAAAAATATTTATTATCTTAAAATAAAATTAAACAAAACAAATTTCTCATTTGCATAGTTGCAATAAATATATGCTGTTATTTTTCTAGATTTTATCAGCATAATCACAATCTACTTCAACAATAATCTATCACTGCAAAATTTCATGCAAAAAAATGTGTATTTTTCATAAAGTTGTAAGACACTCATCTTGCACCTCTTATGTTAACTCTACCAGTATCTCTCACGTACACTTCTGCACCTTCTCTCTGTATGATGTAAAACAGGGCTGAAGAAATCAACCAACCAACCAACCAGCATTTATATCAGCTATTATTGAATATAGGTGCTTCAATCTCTGTTGAAATAAACTTTCAATGTGTCACAGTTGTGGTCAACTCACATAGTTTGAGTTGTTTTACATATGCTTTATGATTGCAGTTGATAACAAAGATGACAACTTAAGGACCCTACCTTTCACTCCACAATGAGCTGCCCCACCAGGAAGTTTCAAGGCAGATTTCTTGTAAACAATATGAGGATATCCTTCTCGTTCCACATCGTTTGTATGATTCCACAAAGGTTCCACAAAATAGTTATCTTCAGCTGTTGTAAAGACACCTTGCTGAATTAAGAAGGAAAAATAGTTATTATCATACAGTTATGAAACCAAGAAGTTTTGTACAAAAAAATAAATAAATAAAGATAAACAACGGTGAGTTTGTAGCATTCATGCATTTTCAGTTGCAATATTACAGTGAGTGAAGTATTGTGAAAGCATTACTGTGGAAATTCAAAACTTTGTACAATGAGAATCTACATCTCACTATAAACTTTCCATTCAATATTAGTTTAATTAGGTCCAAATTGTATAGAAAAATATAACTGATTGATTTCATCCAAGTATATTACTACGATCTTGAGGGGGAAAATGAAAGGTAAACCCCACCAAAAGATTTGAACTCAGAAAGTAAAACACCACCCAATTAACATTGGTTTCTTTCGTACTAAATACTAGGGAAGATGCATCACAGAGTAGATATTATACCTTAGATGGCTGAGTGGATAAGGTCCATGACTATGTGAACTTTGGTTTGAGTACAAATCCACTACAGGCATTTTGTTGTGTTTCTGAGCAGAGTACATTATTCTCACTGCCCTAAATAAAAAAAACTATCTTTTAGGAATATAGGTACCAACTAAGAATTTATTTATTTATTTAGGGCAGAGAAGAGATATCTACTCTGATATATTGATCTAGATGTAGATATTGTGTGAGGATATTAGAAAAGTGGGATGGAACAGTTCTCTCGGTTAGGAATGCCATATTTTAGATCTTAGGAGAGAGACAGATTATATATGGTAAACATAAAAGTAGAGTAGTGTAACAGGTTAGTTCAAGGAAAGTGAAATATAGGAAGCAAGTTCTGAGGAGCAAAATCAGTTAAAATATTTAATGGGTATAAGTAATCTTCATTGGAAAATTGTAGTTATCTATTACAAAAGAGATTCTGAACAATGACAAAACAGGCTTTAACTCCTTTGTTACCATATTTCTGCTGAAATAACAGCTTTTGTTTCAATTTAATTTTTTTAAATAAGGAAGAATTTAGAAAAATAACTCATTATTAAGCTGGTGTTTAGAAATAGATTAACATGAAATTTTGATGAAAGATGTTAATTTAGATCACTTTAACACTTTTGTTATCATATTTCTGTTAAAATACACTACTTTTGTTTCAATTAATTTTGAAAATAATGGAGAATTTAGTTAAATAACTGTCATTACTAATTAAAGTGGAGTTGGAACATAAATTAACATGAAATTTTGATGAAAAATTTTAATTTGGACCACTTTAAAAAAATAAGTTTATAGCATAGAACCAAGGATGGTCTCAGGCAGATTAGTCTGAAAAGGGTTAAGGATACCATTAGCTCAAAGTGTTAAGATCTAAGTAACGATTCACTAAGTAATGAATTAATTGAAAATTTTTAAAAATATGATTGGATGATCTTTAAAGTTTCCAACAGAAAATATGAAAAAAAATTATTTTATTTTACTTACCAGACCATGACAATTACTTAAGGCAGCTTCTGATTTATATGGTTGGTAGCTGAAGCCTTCAAAATGACATCGATGGACATCAAAATGCTGCTTCTTAACACCATATTTATCCCAGTATTCAACAACAAAATTACTGGAAACCAGTTTCTTATTCAGTGTCAAATTAAAATGGAAATCATTGCCATAGGCTGACAATTTGTAGAATACACGATCATGGATATAATAATTGGACCAGAAATGTCCAGAACCAGGGCCTTGAAAAATTTGGCGTTTTTTACGGTTTGTTGTTGATGGCTCGTGTTCATCACCAGAAATTTCCAGGTTGTAACTAAGAAATTCTCCTTTCCGATTAACGAGAGTTGGTATGACAAGCTCGTAGTGGGACAGCTGTCCAATAAGTTGTTCTGTAAAATACATAAAAATATAAGAATGCTATTTTAAACTTGTATTTGCTGGGTAGACAAAAGATTTATTCAAATTTGTGCTCATCAACATGGCTAGCACTGTTCACTAACAAATAATTTGAGATTTCAGGTGAGCAGCAGAAACCTGCCAGAGATAAAGAGACTAAATATAAGCAACAACATGTTCCCAATATATTTCACTAGTTCCTGATATTTTGTGTCACTCCAGTTACGACAACAAGGGTTCCAGTTGATCCGATCAACGGAACAGCCTACTCATGAAATTAATGTGAAAGTGGCTGAGCACTCCACAGACACGTGTACCCTTAATGTAGTTCTCGGTGGGATTCAGTATGACACAGAGTGTGACAAGGCTGGCCCTTTGAAATACAGGTACAACAGAAACAGGAAGAAAGAGTGGGAGAAAGTTGTGGTGAAAGAGTGCAGCAGGGTTCACCACCACCCCCGGAGCCTCATGGAGCTTTAGGTGTTTTCGCTCAATAAACACTCACAACACCCAATCTGGGAATCGAAACCATGATCCTACAACCGTGAGTCCGCTGCCCTAACCACTGGGCCATTGCACCTCCACACCTGATATGTAATGATATACTGAACACTAACGATGTCCTCTAATAGATATCCCTAAAGTGTTATCTTCAGGTGGAAAATGCTGTCTTTCCAAAACTGTAACTTTTCACCACTATATAATGGCAAATGTTGTTAAAAAACTTAAACAGAACCTCAGCTTTCTTCAAAGATAGTAAATAATTTTGGTCAGGAATTGTCTTTATATCATATGTAAACTCTAACAGAATTTCAACTTTTCCTTGAATGATCAAGAAACTTATCATGGGTTAACTAATGCACTGTCTTGAAAAGTATCCTATTGCTTTAATAAAGTCTAAATCTATATTTAAATTTGAAATTAGTATAGAGGTGAGTTCTTTAGGTCTACAATACAACATAACTGAGAGGTACCTGATTTTTCACCAAATTCTAAATGAATTTTTTTACTTTTGTAAATCTTAAGTTTTTTCTTCACCCATTTTTCTTTGATATTCTGTATAATTGTTATATCCTTATGGATAAACAAATACACTGCAACAGTGTAATAACAACATAGTCAAAACAAATGGCAGTAACCACACGGAATGTAACAACAATCTTTTAAGGACCAACAATCCAACACGCTAACTCGAACTGTAAACTTTGTACTATCAACACATGAACTGTGGAATTAGTATGATGATTTTATTAAAACCACAGGGTTAAACAAAGAGAGGACAATGCACGGGACAAATAGGGGTTGGGGACTTGTCAGATGAGATTACATATAATGAATAAAAATATAATTGCGAATGAATATGAAAGAATGAATGGACGTGGAATGGGTTTGACCCCAACCAACCACATTCCTGTGTTAAACCATTTACTTCGTCCTCCCACCCCCACTTAATTAGGCACTTACATTCAAATTACTTACTTCCATCTTTTTGACATCAGACATTCCTTCTCTAGATGTGTTTTCCCTCTTAAGTGATATAAAAAAAGGTTAACCAAAGCACGCCCAGAGACAAAGGTACCTGATGTGATACCTCTTCTATGCGTCCTCCATATCACCTCTTTTACTATATCCATTATGGCTAGAAAGCAGAATTTCTCTTCTGCTTTTAGAGAAGATGGCGGAACAATCTTAATAATCGACTCAGCTGACAGCTGTATTCTCCCCAGTTGTGACAATGCCCGTTCGATAGAAACTCACAGGTCCAAGAGACTCAGATACTGCATAATTGCATGCAAAACAGTTTCGTTGCTCCGCCCGCAATGTGAGCATGTAGGCGAATCCATGTCACCATGCCTCACAAGTTTATCCCAAACTGGCAAGGCACTTCGGAAGCACAGCCACGCCAGGGACCTCTGGAAGTTGTTCATAGGTCCAGGCCGAAAGTCCTTCAATGCAGGTTGGCAAGCTGACTTTCATCAAAACCCAGAATCTATGCACGTCGTCATCACACTTGCCTTTTACCAGCCTCTATAAGTAAGCCGAGGTAGTACCCACTCTGCTGGCATTGCTCGTTCAAGAGAGAAGCATGAGCCCCTGTCGACACTCTGGTTACCAAGCTCCCACTCTTGGTCTACACCTGATCCAGCATTCCAGTTCACCAAAAGAGGTGAACCTGGGAAATATCTCATCAACGAACAGAGACCATACCTGCTCACCATCCAGGTAGAGCCAGAGATGCCTCAACTTCAGTGCATGCCTACACTTCTTTAGCCATGGCTTCCCTAACCCACCCTTTAGTGGGTATTAGCAGCAGATAGAGTGCCTTACAAGAGGCCACCTGCTCTCCCACAAGAAGTGAAAGAGCATGCGTTCCAACTTGCTTAGCCACAAATTGGGGCATGGCATGACGGTTAGGTGGTAGATTATGACAGATGCAATAAACACATTTGCCATCTCCGCCCTCCTTTTCAGGGATAGCCTCCACCCAGACAAGGTCTGAGTTATGGACACCACCCTGCCCACAACCTCACTCCAATTCTTCTCTATCTGAAGGTCTGGACTAAACCAAACCCAAGCATCTTCACTGGACTAAACCAGACCCAAGCATTTTCTGACAACACTGTTGGATGGCATAGTTGGACGGCCTCTCCAAGTGTCAAGCTGCAAGCCAACTGACATATCCCGGTTAATTCTTGCTCCTGCCACCGCTTTGTAATCCTTCAGGGCCTCACCTACCCTCTGTAGGTCCTGGTCCCTGGATACAATGACAGTGACATTGCATATGTTGTGACTGACTTTCCATACCCTAAATCTTGTGGATCTCCATTCGTCGCCTCCAATCTTCGCAGTAGTGGCTCGAGAGTCATTACATACAGCAGAGGCGAGAGTAGACAATCTTGACAAACCAAGAGTTCCAATATTGAAAGGCTCCGAAAAGAAACCGTTTACCCAAACTGCCAACTTGATGTTGCTGTATAAATACCATCCACAACTTTCGCCAACCTTTTTGCTAATACCTTGGCCAGAATCTTCAACTCTGCATTAAGCAGAGTGATGGGCCTAAAGTTGTCAATTATGTCCCCCTTGTTTGGGTCCTTCCTGATCAGTACCACCACACCCTGGCTCACAGACACAGGAATACTCCCGTTCTGCTCCCAGTAGTTGAAGACACAGGCCAGCAGGTTCCCAAACAAGTCTGGCATAGTATAATACAATTCATAGGGGAGACCATCGCGACCCGGCAACCTGTCCTCACCACACTCCAACAATACTTCCTCCACTTCCACAGCTAAGATTGGCCCTTCACGGCATTCCATCTCCCTCTCTGAGAGGCGCAGTAGACTGGCAAGGGAGTCTGTGAGGTCCTCCCTACGCTCAGGCCCATTGTCCCCCGGAAACTACCTCACTTACTCAGACTGCTACTATTTATATGTAGTGGTCCAGTCCATTCTTGCTAGGGAATGTCATACTCTTGCACAATATCTCCCCTTTTGAGATTACGTGTTCCAAAGGAATAAAGAAATTTTCTTATTTATATATCTTTTTTGTTTTTAGTATCTCTTCCACTTGGGCATTATATCAAGGTGTTCAGTCTGTTTTCTCTTTCTAATGCTGGTTTGAAGGGACTATTACTTTTGGTACTGGTACATCGAATATTTCACAGAATACGTCCATAGGAATTTCTTCCTAATCTTAGGCATGCCTCTTCCTTAGTTGGTTTATATGTCTCTTATTTCCAATTTTTCTAGTAACAAGACCATCTTTCCAGCCTTCTTTACTGTTTCTATAGGTTTTGAAATGCACTTTATCACCTATCTCGACGTATTTCGTTGGCTCTTTCACATTTCCTTTACGTCTTTTGTCTTTGGTAATAGCTTATCAAAAATGGATTTTATTCTTCTTGCGAAATCAATTCTGCAGGAGACTTCCCTGAATTTGTACTTGGATTGGGGATCACTCTATACATTCTTAAGAAATTTGTCAGTGCTTCGTTGTTACTTAATTCATTCCTCGCTTTTCTTTACACTCTCTTAAAGGTGTCCACAAATCATTCTACCTGCCTGTTTGATCTTAGGTGGTAGGGTGGAGTGAAAATATGCTTTATCGCATGCCTTTTACAGAAGTTCTCGGATTCATACCCAGAGAACTGCATTCCATTGTCTGAAACTAGCGTGTCAGGGACACTGTATCGTGCAAACAATTCCTATAACAACTTTATAGTTGTCTTAAAGGTTGGTCTATAACACCTGCAAACCTCCAGCCACTTAGTACAGCCATCTGCTATGATTAGGTAGTAAGCACCATTTACCGGTCTGGTATAGTCAATGTAACCTAGAGCATATGTTCTCTGTCTCTGGCCACGATTGATATTTTACCAGCAGAGCTTTGGCCGTGACCACGCAACTTTGGCACGTTCTCACCAAGTTTTCGATATCTCGGTTCATAGACGGCCAATAGACATAACTTCTCATCAGAGCCTTCGTTCTTGCCATTCCTGAATGTCTGCTGTGAAATTGTTGCAATACACCTTTTTGCAATGAAGTTGGAACCACCACTCTTTGGACATACAACAGAATATCGTCGCAAATTGAAAAACTACTGGCAACTGAATTTTTATTCTGTTTATTTTTAAAACTTCTTTCATTTTCATAATATACTCATCAACTACAGCTTTCATTCTTATATCCTGTTCCATCACTGGTAGTTCTTGGATAACATTCATCATAACACTTTTCATTTCACTTTCTGCCTGCAGTGCGACTATAACAGTCTGAAACGGGCTGGATGTGATGTGCCATATCAGTTCGATATAATGTCAGAGTACATTCCCATGTCAGAGTACCAGTAAACATCGAAAAATTAATACCAAGAAGGAAGAAATGTTATTTACATATGTTTATTCGCTGCCCGACAGATAGTTAAAGAGGCAGCAGCAATTCTAGAGATAGTAACAAGGTTGGCTTGTTGGTTAGTAGTTGGTAGTGTAGAAAGGGTAAAGAATGCATAGAGAGTGAAAGGGTAAAGAAAGCGTAGTGCTTACTAGAAAGGAAGAAAGGGTAAAGGTGGCATCGCTTTTCTTACGGCCAAAAGCCTCTCTTCGCATGTCGAGTGAATGGCGGAGAGAAGTGCTGCTCTTGGTTAAGGCTGACGCAAAAGTGAGTGTTGCTCCTTGGTCATAGTTGACATATAAGAGGAAGAGATAGGAAATTCTTTCTGTTATATAGACTATGGTCAGTAATGTAGGTCAAACCCTAAACAAAATACTGACCTATCCTTGACCAGCACAGGTCCTAGGGCATTGAGTGTTTCCTCATCAATCATCTGGTGTGGAGAGTATTTCCTGCTCGTTTTGACAAGCAACAAGCCAGTGGATTTGGTTTCAAATCTCAGGCAGGGTCAAGCTAGACCCTTACAAGTCTCTTCTAATGATTTCATATTTTTTGGAATTAATCTCAAAAGGCAGGCCACATGACCGACTTTTTTCAATGGAATGTATTGAATTTTGAAATTATAATTTAGTAATATTACACCCCAACATTGCAGGCAGTTCTCAGTATGAGTCGGTAACCATTTTTAGACCCATAAATCAACTGCAAAGGTCTATGGTCTGTTTGCAATAAAAAAAACTTTGGCCATGCAGAAACCAGTGAAATTTTTAAATTGCAAAAATAATTGCTAAGGCCTCTTTTTCAGTTTGGCTATACCTCGTCTCTGCCACTATTAGCAAGTGCGAAACATGAACCACTGGTTTTGTACTTCCGTTTTCGTATTTATGAAGTAAAACTGCACCTAATCCATGCTCGGAAGCATCAGACGCTACAATGATGGATGAATGAATACACTGCAACAGTGTAATAACAATATAATCAAAACAAACGGCAGTAATCACACGGAGCGTAACAACAATCTTTTAAGAACCAACAATCCAACCCACTAAGTCAAACTGTAAACTTTAAATTATCAACACACATTCTTTTTATTAGCCACACAGAATGGACAGCACATAGTGGGGACAGAAAAGAAAACGGATGGAAAGGATGAATTAGATAAAATGATAAATGAAATGAAGCCGTTCAGCCCCCACTTCCGAGCAACTTCACTGAACCTGTTAATGCAACTTCTTTTTAAAACATTATTTGTAACAGTTAACTTTCATCTTTCCAAAGAATGTCTCTGTTAAATTTCTTTAAAAGTTCAAGATAGCTTACCCATTCTGGTATTGTGCTGGTGTCTATTTTCTTGACCCACCACTCAAAGTCCCCCTCATAATCCTTTACTCTTCAAAGATACTCTGGGTCTGCTACCACACAATGAAAGTACTCAGGCAATCCCCTAACTTCTGTTGTATTCACTTTCATCGCTCTGTCCCATGAGTCTATCTCATTATAAAGTTTTTCATTTTGTCCGTTATACAGTATAACATATTTTTTCTTACAGGGCAAGGGTGGGGAAGTTTGGGGCACCTGTGTGCTTGTGCTTGTCTTTGTGTCAGGTGGAGCATGGAGAGGGTTGGTGTCTGTAGGGGAGGTTGGGGTAGAGTGGGTGTGGGTGGGAGTCAGGTGGGTGTAGGATGGGAGTCCTACACCCACCTGACATAATAGAAGCTGACACCCAACTTCTCTGTCAACTTCCAGAGAAGTTGACACACGTCTGGAGAAGTTGATGTGTGTCAACTTCTCCAGACACACATCTTTGCTTTTTCTCTTTCACTGCCTCTGCATAATTCTTCACCTCCATTGCTTTGTCTATTCTCTTCAAACTTTTAACCAGCTCTTCCTCAGATGATGTAATGTCAGAAGAAGAACTCAAACCTTCGACATGATTTCAATTTTCCTTCTTGTTGCTGAGTATGTCCTGTAAATAATGGATTTTTCTTTTTTTCTTTTAAAACTTCTTTGTTGGGGGGACACTTTTATGTCGCTCCCCTCCTTTTAAGCATTTCTTTGAATCTCCTCAACTTCTCCAGATACATGTTTTCACTTTTCTCTTTCACCGCCTCTGCATAATTCTTCGCCTCTGCATAATTCTTCGCCTCCATTGCTTCGTCTATTCTCTTCAAACTTTTAACCAGCTCTTCCTCAAATGATGTAATGTCAGAAGAAGAACTCAAACCTTCGTATTCCATTATGAAGGCACAAACCTATGACGTTCCCCCCATCAAACAAGAGGGAATACATCGAATAATGAGACAACTCACACTCCCTCACTTACCCAGACCACTACTATTTATATGTAGTGGTCCAGTCCATTCTTGTCGGGGGTATCATACTCTCGCACAGCAGTAATCTATTTTGGGTTGTTCATGTCAACAAAATTCTGAACAATGTCACCATGAATATAAACACAACCTGCCATCATATTGAGATTGTCCCAACCTTTGGTTACAATACTATTTCCTGGTATTCACTTCCATTTTATTATGAATATTCACTGTTAATAGATATATATGTTTCAGACTAGGACCAATAACATTGAGATAATAACAAGCATTGTTATTTGTTGTTTAGTTTTAAATGTTTGTATTTAAGTTTTGTTATTTCAATAGTTTAGTGACTCAATAAATCTAGATTTAGAGTTCTAGATCTAAATCTAGAATCCAGATCTAAATCTAGAATCCAGATCTAAATCTAGAATCCAGATTATAATTGGTTTTCTTTTTAATAAACTTAAGAAAGCCAATCAGTGTTTTGTCACTGTATTCAAATCATGTAAATACACCTAAAATTACATCACCGCACCACCTGCCCAGACTATGAGATGCAACCATTTCAGAGTGGTTATCTCTTCTACAGTCACAAACTATGAACAGGCTGCACTGAGCTGATGAGAGAGATTGCCTCTTTTATGATATTTCCATCATCATACAATGACTAGCAGCTCTAATCGGCGGCTCACCATAAACAAATTACAGGATAGCAGCACCAGTCAGTGATGTGTATAAATACAAGGTTATTACCAGTTCAAATATACTTGGGACATATTTGAACCCATAAGAAAGCCATTCGCCATGTTTTGTCTTGGAGGAAATTTCTTGCAGCAAATGGCTTTCCTTCAGGCTCAAACACACCTCAAGCATATTTGAACTGGTATTAACCTTGTCCTTATACACATCACTGCTTAGTGCTGCCACCCTATAATGATTTTAGTATTACTGTCGTGACTTTCAAAAAACTTATGCAACGAATAATGAAATCATGTCTTCAAAAAGTAAAAATTAGGTTTCATCAATTCTGTCACAGACAACTTCCAACTGAATTTATTTCCCTTTTTCACTTTTAGATTTAAATGCTTTTTGAAGATTTTGTTCACTAAGTGCACAACTAATCTTAGTTAATTGAAGTTTTTCAACTCACCCTATTGCATGTCTGAAACCTATCCACATTTTATACAGATTTATACCTCCTGCCACTACCACCAGTTGTTGATAAAATAATCATGACGCATATATTAGCATCAATGTTTCTTCAATAAACAAGACAACTCTTATGAAATGCCATAAACTGTGGTTCATTCCATGTGCAAACCAAGGTTATAAACTTTTGTTTTTGTAATTTCTTTCTATACAGTCTTGAAACCTGATGATAGGTGTGTTATTGTTGCACCAGAAATTAACTTTGCTATTTATTCTTCTAGCACTGATAAAATAAGTGTGGTTTAATTGATTATATACTGCACCCCTCAAAATGTGTTAGAAATCTTTACAAATAATTATATTATTGATACTAAAATTGGAATCTTTGCCAGTCAATTGGTCATAATGAATATTATAGTTGCAGTTTATTGATCATGTCATGGAACACAAAGGATTGGGCTTTTGACAGTATTTCACATACACTTCTGAGTTCAAATCATAACAAGTTTGACCTTTACATTTTTTTAAATTCTTTCAGAATTGATTTAAATAAGCACCAATAGAATACCATGTCAATTCATTTAGCTACAAAAAAGGATCAAAGGTCCTTCCTGAGCCATAGGCTCATAAGGCCAGTTTCCTGGATTTGTGTATATATTTCCTTCCTGGATGGGATGAATGTTTGTCACAGAATTACACATTTTTGCCAGTTGAGTGGATTGGAGCAACATGAAGCAAAGTGTTTTACTCAAGAACACAATGCATTGCTATCCAAGAATCAAAACCACAATTTTACAATCATGAGTGCAACACCCTAACCACTAAACCACATACCTCCACTTATTTAGCTACGTACACATATGATAACTGGTCTTGTAAAAGCATCAACTGTTTCACAAAAAAGTGGAAATTACAACACTAACATGATTCTTCCCCAGAGCACACTCATTTATTTTTTCAAAATTATTGCTCCAAATCCAGACTTTAATGCCACTGTAGCCAGTCTAATAGGGTAACCTCCCTATGAGATGGGATGCCTTAAATGAAAATAAACAACTAGAAAACAAACATTAACAGTGTTATCAACAAATAAAACATCATTATTTCATTGTTTCACTTAAGAGCAGAGACTCATTAGAACAAACCATGGGCTGAAGTCATTTTCTCAGCAACAGCAAGATAAAGATGAAGAACAAACAGCTTCAATAAATATACATACAATTTGTCAAACTTTAAATGTTTACTTAACAGAGTTGGAATTTAGCAGCATGCTTGTGTGTGTGTGCTTGTGTGTGTGTGCTTGTGTGTGTGTGTGTGTGTGTGTGTGTGTGAGCATGCATGCATGCATGTGTGCGTTTATATATGTATGTATGTGTATGTGTGTGTGTGTAAATATATGCATATAAATGTATGTATGTATATACATATATATATATATATATACACGTGTGCATGTGTGAGTGTGTGTATATGTAAATATATGCATATATGTGTATATATATATATATGCATATATACATATACATATATATATATATTTACATATATACATATATATACATAAATACATATGCATAAATACATATACATATTTATGTGCATATATATATATATATATATATACACACGCACACACAAATTTATATACATATAAATATCATGTGTGTGTGTGTGTGTGTGTGTGTGCGTTTGTTTATAATAACAGGGTGTAGATTTTGACTAAACTGTTAGTGGTGTTGTTACTGTTTATTTTGGCTTTTGGATGTAGTTTATACAAGCCTTGATCACATACCAACTCCCATCACCGAAGTTAGTATAATTGTCTGATGTTATTCGTGTCTATGCATCTCATGTGTGGGAGGCATGCAAGTGTGTTTTTGTGTGTGGATGCATGTGAATGTTTATGTGTGTGTTAGTGACAAAATATATTATGTGTGTGCATATATATATGTATGTATGTATGTATGTATGTATAGATAGATAGATGGATGGATGGTTGGATGGGTGGGTGGATGGATGGATGGATGGATGGATGGATAGATAGATAGATAGATAGATAGATACATTTCTTTTATTAGCCACACAGGGCTCAACGAAGATGGGACAAATACAATGTAGAGCTTTTCTTTTTGGAAGGGGGAAAGGAAGGAAAAAAAAAAAAAAAAAAAAATTGGTGGTGTCGATCAAAAGGGATCGTAGGAAGGGAAAAAGGGGCAGTTCGATCAAAAGGGATCGAAAAAAAAGAAAAGGAAAGGCCGATCAATAGGGATCGTGTATCACACAGTAATGTTCTCGTGTAAAAAGAGGGGAGGACAGTTTAGGTTTAGCCGTGGAAGGAAAAGCCTACGGAAAAGACCACGGTAACCTTGGTCAATATTCTCATTGAAGAAACTATAACAGTAAGTGACTCTCTTTTGCCTTTTTGTTTTATTTATTTTTTCTTGTTCATAGGGTTATGCTCAAGATGGCTCCGTCGTTCACACGTGCCATCCTTGCTACATTCACCCATCTTTTTTTGAAGCATTCACTAGACAAGACTTCCCTTTCTACTCTCAACTTCCTCTTCAGGTGATACTTGAAGAAGTTGATGAGAGATAGATAGATAGATAGATAGATAGATAGATAGATAGATAGATAAGTAGGTAGGTAGATAGATCAACTTGTATCAAACATAAATATACATACAGAAAGAAGTACATTCATACATTCATCCATTCATGCACTCATCCATACATACATATGTACATGCATAACATACATAATATATATCACATACACATACATACATACATACATACATACATACATACATACATAGACATACATAGACATACATAGACATACATACATACACATACACACACATACATTCATTCATACAAGCACATATGCACATGCATACATTCATAGGATCACCCAACTCAGAAGAAAAGGCAGCCAAATCTCTTTTAAATTATACCATATCCATGACATGTATATATATATATATACACATATATATATATATATATATATATATATATATATATATATATAGGACAGCATTGGGTCATATGAAATTTTTTCAAAATGAAATTCTAGATAAAAGGATAGGATGCTTATGGCTGGAATGTTATTGATCATAGGTTTGAACTGGAAGTAAAACAACATTAACCACAAATGATAGGTTTATATTCTTAAAATTTTTTTACTATAAGTGCAAACCGAAAGAATATAGAAAACCTTGTTACAGACAGGTGTGTCCTTAGAAAGTCAATGTGGATGAAATATGCAACATGTAACAAAGTTTGTTGCATTAACAAATACAGAAGAATAATGTATCTATTCATTCTTAATACATTCTGGCAGATTCAGACATGAATATGCTGATTGGTGTTGTCTTTCATCTTCAAATAACATATTCAAGGCTGAATCTTTTCAGAACATTAAGAAGAAACAGAAACATTATTGTTAACTTCTCACTGCATCTAAAGAATTATTATTGGTTTGGCAGATATCAGCATGCATCAGCAAATAATTTGTTTGCTGATTTTTGTAAACAAGTGCCAGTACTCTTATTTAGATTCATTCATTCAGTGTAGCTTTGACTGAAGAGGCACAGGGAAGTCAAAACACTGCAATATCTCAAAGTCTCCTTATGTCAACCAAATTGTGTGTGTCAAAAACATACATTATTCTTTTACTCTTCTACTTGTTTCAGTCATTTGACTGCGGCCATGCCAGAGCACCGCCTTTAGTCAAGAAAATCGACCCCTGGACTTATTCTTTGTAAGCCTAGTACTTATTCTATCGGTCTCTTTGCCGAACCGCTAAGTTACAGGGATGTAAACACACCAGCATCAGTTGTCAAGTGATGGTGGGGGGACAAACACAGACACACAAACACACATACATATATATATATATATATATATATATATATATACATATACACGATGGGCTTCTTTCAGTTTCCGTCTACCAAATCCACTCACAAGGCTTTGGTCGGCCCGAGGCTATAGTAGAAGACACTTGCCCAAGGTGCCACGCAGTGGGACTGAACCCGGAACCATGTGGTTGGTAAGCAAGTTACTTACCACACAGCCACTCCCCTAAAGAAATACACAAGAGTTTGTAAAAAAATATTAAGAAAGAAATACTAATTGTTTTTTTCAGTTAAAGAGTAATTACATTATAGATTAAATAACAATTTCCAATATTGTATTGTACAGCTACAGTAGGAGGGCTGAACTGGAAGAAAATCCAAAGTTAAATTGTGGAAATACCTGACAAGAAACACGCAAACCTCAAGTTGACATCTGCTCTTCTCTTCATTCTCATGAACTCATTTCACCCTTTTTGGATAGACTTGTGACTGATGACGAAAAATGGATCATCTATCGAAATGTTAAACGTCGTAAACAGTTGCTTGGTAGAAGGGAAAAAGCTCAACCACAACCGAGAAGGGAAGTTCATGGAAAAAAGGTTCTTCTCTCTATCTGGTGGGATTGCAAAGGAGTAATTCACTTTGAATTACTACCACCTAATGCAACAATCAATGCTCAAGTCTCCTGTCAGCAATTAGAGTGTTTGAACCAAGCTTTGAAGAAAAAAAGGCGGCGAGCTGGTAGAAACGTTAGCACGCCGGGAGAAATGTTTAGCGGTATTTCATCTGCCGTTACATTCTGAGTTCGAATTCCACCGAGGTTGACTTTGCCTTTCATCCTTTCGGGGTCGATAAATTGAGTACCAGTTAGGCACTGGGGTCGATGTAATCGACTTAATCTCTTTGTCTGTCCTTGTTTGTCCCCTCTATGTTTATCCCCTTGTGGGCAATAAAGAAATAAGAAACACCAGAAGCCAGAAATAGCCTCACCTCTCTCACTCCCTCTCAAGCTATCTCTCTATTTATTGATTGATTGATCAATAAGTATCTATCTACTTATCTATCTATCTACCCTTCCAGCAGGGTATCTATCTACCCTGTCTAACTGCCCACTTACTAGCCTGTATTTTTATCTACCTATCTTTCAAACTATCTACCTCCTCTCAAACTATCTACCTACCTGCATACTTATCTACTTGCCTATCAACCTACCTATTTAGTTAGCTGTCTCCCTACTGTCCGTCTATCAATCAGACTGTTTATCTACCTACCTTCCCTTTTTATATACCTGTTTATCTGCATGCCTAACTGTTTATCTCTCCATCTACAAGTCTATCTATCTATATACCTATTAACATCAATCTCCCTCTTAAGTACGCAACTTGAACCTAACGAAAACATGCTGTAACTTGTGGATTGATTGCATGCATCGTGCAAACATGCTTGTTCCACTGACATTGGCCACTGTAAAAGTAAAGTAGATAGCTTTGGAATTATTGATATCAGAAGATGACTTTAAAGCCAATTCAGATTACGTCACAGGTTACAGAAAGTTTTGTTTCATGGCGAAGGAATAGATGTGAAGAAGGGAGATCCGGAGCTATTGGCTGCATAGAACGATTTATATGCTGTAATTGAACAGTATGATGCTGAAAATGGTTACAATATGGATGAAACAGGGTTATTTTTTTTTTGGTTGCTGCCCAGATATACCCAGCTTATGCTATAAGAAGATGTCAGCACCACCCGAGGAAAGAACAAATGTCACTCATTGTTTCTGCAAATGCCACAGGAACACACAAAGTTCCTTGCACATTAATCAGAAAATACAAAGAGCCGGCCTGTATCAAGAATCGGGAATGACCTCTGGAGTACTTTAATCTGAGTAAACATGTTGTAAATGGTTGAAATGAAAAAGTGAACGGGACACCGTGTTCTCTTGTTGATAGACAGCACTCCAGACCGTTTTGAAGCTTTTGAATGGGATAACATCAAAGTTGTATTTTTCTCCCTTAATTGCACCAGCTGGAAACAGCCATGTGACATGGGGATCATTGCAGCACTAAAAAAGTAGTACAAGTATTTGTATCTCAGGCAGTGGCAGCTCATGTATAGGAACTGTGGAACTGCAGCACCCACTATTTCCAGTCAATATTATCGATAACATTCAGGCCTTGTAGCTATAATAGAAAGTATTATCGATAACATTCAATATAATGAGTCCTTTTTTCTTTAATTCTTTCTTTATACTTGTACATTATATAACCCTTAAGTTTAACGTCAGTAGTCATCCCTAGTTTATGAAAAAAATACAAAATCCTTGTATAGAACTGTGCACTTCACAGTTCCAGCAACGTGGTGTATGGCTGCTGAACGCATGCTCACATGTCCGAGATAGGAAGCTTCACACTAGGGAGAGAGAGTACTGCATGAATGATAGTACCAGGTGAAAGGTAGTGTTTCTTTTTGACTCCACGTGAGTTGTGCTTAAAAACATGTTTATATTCTTGAATGTGACAAAGTGTAGAATTAGATTATTATCCTGCTTCCAGCTTCAGTGTTGCTGCCAGGATTTGAAAAATAAGGCACATCCCCCACCTTATTTTGTGATTTATGGGGGATTTTTGAAAAACAAGGGGGAATTCGTGGCGGTGTTCAGTGTACAAATTAAACACACTACCCGGCAGTGGCTAAAATGCGAACCGATCAAGTTTATGTATAAATTTTCTTTTTATATGTTTGTTTCCTTTTACATAATATTAAAACAACGGCTAGAAATTTTCTGAAGCAGCAAGCCCCACTAATTTTATCTATGAGCCGCCGCTGATTTCAAGGACGTTCTTGAGTTTTACGATCTTGACGAGGACTCAAAGATCCACAAGAAAGAGCAAGCAAAAAGGCTATGCAGAGGGGTGGCGAGTGTAGTTTATGGCAATACTACTTATCTGTTCGATGCCGCTCACTATGTGAAGTGTGCATGGGATACAATATCAGCCACATCAATCAAGAACTCATTCAAAAAGACTGAATTATTAAAGTTGGACGGTAGCTCGAATGAAGAAATCAACTGGATACCCGAAATTTTACTTAGCTTCGACTCTTTGAATATTGCAATGAACAAGGACAAATTAGAGGAATGTATACATGTCGATATTGAAAACAAAGTATGCACATGCGATTTTGGAGGATGTTGAGGAGTTGATAACAGAATTGCGAACTGAAGAAGTAACTGAGGACGCTGATGACGAGAGTGACCATGGCGACTATTGCGCCAATCGAGAATGTCAGTTTCAACGGCTTCAACAAACTGTGCTCAACATTGAAGATCAATTGCTATGTGCAGATGTGCAAGCTACATCAGGGGATAGTTACAATAACCTGAAAAACTACTTCGATTGCTTTCAGAGGAAGCTAAGATGACTAATATTGGAAGTGAAGCACAAAAAAACACAAAATTTGAGTCAGATGATTTTGCACATGTTTAAACAATAAACTTCACAAGATATCGTATACTTTGAGCCGTTTATTACCTATTTAGATGTTCATCAATGTTGCTGTAGAATAAATCGTTGACAAACTTGAACCTGAGATTCTTGTGATTTTGCTCGTACTTAACCGAGAGATTATTGTACTTGCGTGTCTATCAATCTATCTGCCTATGTATCTGTAGTGGCGCCTAATAGCAGACTCCATTTCCGGAGAGTTTATCCACGCATGCGCAGGGACTAGTTCCGGAAGGAATACAGGAAGAGTCTCATGCGCATGCGTAGTCATCCATATCCAAGCTTTCGCGCGGATTTCACCCTCTTTGCTCGCTGATCTTCGAAGAGCCTAGACGTCACAACAGAGCTCTCCCACAACCCAGCACTGGGGCTACACAGATAACCACGAAACTTCATTGACGGCGTCTCAGTAACCAAAGGGCGAAGTGCTGCCGAATTCCCTCCTAGTGTGAGCAGAATTCTATTGTAATAAATATTGTTGTGTTGATAGTTTAGAGCCTGCGTTCCGTTGTCTTCAAGAAAATTAATGTACGGGAGCGGAGTACACCTAATGGTGTATAACCACTTCCCTACAACTGGTGACCCCGACGTGATTCAGAAAAAGTCACCCAACTTCCTTACAGCTGGTGACCCCGAATCGAGAACAAATGCAGACCGAAAACTCTGAACTACCGACCGATACTACACGAGCCGTCGCCTGTCTCACACATGCTTTCCAGTGTAGCCTTAAACATCAAAGACAAGAATAACAATTCTCACTGCACAGTTTTTGTTTCGACTGTCGCACAACACAAAGGAAAAGAACTCACCGACACAATGGACACCCACAATTCACTTTCGACCCGCCAGAGAATGCAATGCAACCCGATGCATAGATCCACCAGAGAAACCGCTGACATAAGTAAATACAGCATTTCGAACAACTATCCAACAAAGAACTAACCGGTTAACTCTATGGAAGCCCACACGAGCAACGTTTTCGACAGCCATAGATTTGAACTTCCTTTGTATGCACCTACTTTTGCATTTCAAATGCTACTTTTTAGTTTTTCAGCACCAGGACACTTTCTAGCCAAGTTTGTCATTTTTGCGTATTTCATTTTTGCGTATGTTTTTTTTTACTGCACATCTTTACACGTAACACTCAATTCCGCGACGATTTTATTTCCGCGACAACTCATTTCACACTGAAAAAACTGAATTCATATGCATATGTTTTTGAATGTTCTATATATTTATTTTTTTTCTCTCGTTGGCCATTGGCATTGCATATTTCATGCACACGCATTGCTCACCTGTTTTTATTGCATGGCTTCTACTACAGGTTCTCCTTTTGAATGTCTGCAATTTCTTTCTTCGCACGCATCCAGTTCTACACATGCACCACAATATTATGCCTTTAGAGTTGTTATCATCATGTCTGTGCCCACTCAGCTTTTTTTCCCGACTCTGTGTACGTCGGATGTCAACTCATGCTCTCTGCGTTCTTGTCACACACAACTTATCTCTGTTCGACCCCAGGTTGGTCACGAAGTTAACAGAGAAAATTGTCTGTCCAAGGCAACGCGCCAGCATGCCACACTGTCGTCGTTCGGGCTAGTCTTAGCAAATGCCCGCGACAACAACGCCAGACACAATTCACTTCTGCACCCCTTCAAGGCATTTTCACGAAAAATGCAATCCTGCAAGAAAACTTTTGCTGATATCATAGATAGAGAATGCACACACTCACTCGCATCAGTTTATTCCACAGCTGCAGGACTTTCTCTTGGTCTCACACGAATAGATACCAGTCCCGTATACCTTCTCAAGATTCTCTCTCCTGGTACGCACCACCAGCTACCATCCCGCTTCTAATGGGATGGTTGAGCGATTTCATAGGCAACTTAAGGCTGCCTTACACGCCTCGCCCAACCCGCAGTCTTGGGCTGAAATTCTTCAAGGTCGACGCTAATGGTCGTACAGAGATTGTGTCTATCGACCGTCTGAAAAAGCGTACCTTGACAAACCCTCAACTTCCGTGGACGACGTGCCCGTTTTTCAAACACCGCACACACCACTGTCAACATCATTACCACCACACACGTAACACAGCCAGCCAGTTTTCCAGCGATGACATCAACAGCATCGTTCAACTACGTACTACCAGCATCGTCGCCAACGTCAACATGATTTCTCCACGTACACGAGCAACCGCAGCTTCTCTTCTCAACCCTATTTGTGTGAATCGCCTCACCACGAAATTAACAGCCAGAACTCAACCTGCGAAGAACATCTGTATCAAGAATCCGGCCCGGCATCGAAGCCTCAACTGCACGACAAGTGACTTAGTTCTGCCACAACCTTAACCTCTTATATACAGACAATCTAACTGTGTGCCCTAACTGAGAACTGGTATCTTATTATCCTGTGTTACAGACTCTTTCTGAATATTTTCTTTCCTTTCAGGAACAAACAAAAAAAATCAGACTTTTACATCGCGTGATTCCAGTTTTCCTGGACAGTGGTCATCACGGTTGTTTTGTCATTGTCTATTTTAGTTTTCACTAGGTGGCACTTACTGCCCATTTACTTGCATGTTTTCTTTCCTCAATTCTTTTGTACATTGCATGCATGTAGCTCACCATTGTACATCATTTCTTTGATTTTTCTTTATATATATTTGTGCCACATCTTGTGGGTGGTTTCGGTAGCCATCTTGCCTCAGGCGCCACTCCAATTTTTCTATTTTTGTGCTTCCGCACTCGAGGGGGCGCCATGTAGTGGCGCCTAATAGCAGACGCCATTTCTGGAGAGTTTATCCACGCATGCGCAGGGACTAGTTCCGGAAGGAATACAGGAAGAGTCTCATGCGCATGCGTAGTCATCCATATCCAAGCTTTCGCGCGGATTTCACTCTCTTTGCTCGCTGATCTTCGAAGAGCCTAGACGTCACAACAGAGCTCTCCCACAATCCAGCACTGGAGCTACACAGATAACCACGAAACTTCATTGACGGCGTCTCAGTAACTAAAGGGCGAAGTGCTGCCGAATTCCCTCCTAGTGTGAGCAGAATTCTATTGTAATAAATATTGTTGTGTTGATAGTTTAGAGCTTGCGTTCCGTTGTCTTCTTCAAGAAAATTAATGTACGGGAGCGGAGTACACCTAATGGTGTATAACCACTTCCCTACATATCCATCAACTTACTTGTCTTTCTATCTACCTATCTTATTTCTTTATTGTCCACAAGGGGCTAAACATAGATGAGACAAGCAAGGACATACAAAGGGATTAAGTCGATTACATCGACCCCAGTGCGTAACTGGTACTTAATTTATCGACCCCGAAAGGATGAAAGGCAAAGTCGACCTCGGCGGAATTTGAACTCAGAACATAACGGCAGACGAAATACCGCTAAGTATTTCGCCCGGCGTGCTAACGTTTCTGCCAGCTCGCCGCCTTCTATCTACCTATCTGTCTACCTATCGACCTATCGACCTATCTCCCTACCTTCTTATCTACCTGTGTACATACCTATCACTCTACCTTTTTATCTGATTCTCTGCCTCCCTGCCTGCCTGACTTTCTCTAAGTACTATGCCACATATTGTTTACTTGTTGCTTGTGTTGAGCTAGTCAATGTTGATATATTTTATTGGCTGCGTGAATAACTGAAGCAAACTCACTAACATTTAACTTGGTATTTATTGCCAGACATAATGATATTTGGGATATGAACAATATTAATAATTGCCGAATGGAATAGAGAGAAAACTATGCAACATCCATAGAAGTTACTTATGAGACACTGTGTGAATGTTTAGAATGGGTCTGTCTGAGAACCTGGAGTTGTCTGAGAAAATATCCCAAGCCGCCTGGCAAGAGTGAGGTGTGTGAATCAGTCAGCCGCCATCAGCACTTTGCGATGAGTGGAGCGCAAAAACGGTTTTTATAAGGTGAACGATTCTAGAACATTCAAGAAAACCACATCATGTCATAGCTTCATACTGATTGGTCAATTTATAGATCAATCACGTGAAACTGTAGGGGTGACTCGTGGTGTCCAACTGAGTATCTAGCGGTTAGGACTCGAATCCCCGTTACAACAGTACACACAATAGCAAGAAGACAAAAGCTAATGTTTTGTAGCCAAGGCCTTTGTAGAAAAGAACCATATATCAAAATCTGATAATCAACCTGGAAACATGGGAATCAGGTAATACAATGCTAGCTACAGACCAGAGAGACTTGAGGGCGATAATACATCAGCTCAAACTTGAGAAAAAAACTAGTTCTGATCAAATACCAAACACTGAAATAATATCGCAAGGAACTAACCAACACCTTGTGTCGCCTCTTTCACCTTCATTTTACTTATGAGACATTTTAAAGTTAGTTGGTATCTGTTTCAGTGATATTTGTACATAACAAAGTATATATATATATATATATATATATATATATATATATATATAACGGTGCGAAACTGTTATGATCTCTTGGACGTTGACTGATGAGGAATTAGCTACGAATTTTCCGTGTGCTATGGTTTTGTCAAAATTTCCATTTGTTTTTGTTAAATTTTCCGTTTGTTATGTTTTTATTAAAATTCTTGAAATATTATTTATGTATCACAACACACTCCTTATACTGACCCTGCCTGAGATTTGAAACCAAAACCACCTGCTTGTTCCTTGTCAAAACGAGCAGGAAATACTCTCCACACCAGATGATTGATGAGGAAACACTCAACCCCACTAGGACCTATGCTGGTCAAGGAAAGGTCAGTCCTTTGTTTAAGGTTTCATCCACATTACTGACCATAGTCTATATAACAGAAAGAATTTCCTATCTCTTCCTCTTATGTGTCAACTATGACCAAGGAGCAACCCCGGCTTTTGCGTCAGCCTGAACCAAGAGCAGCACTTCCTTTCGCCCTTCGCTTGACATGCAAAGAGAGGCTTTCGGCCACAAGAAAGGCTAAATTTTACATATGCCTTACTTAGGGTCCATGAGTGTCATGGGCCAAAAACTTTCCAGCTTCTTGCATAATGCGAGCCCTAAGCAATCTCTTATCTCTTACACTATTTCAGTATCACGTCTCTATTGTAATGCGAGATAATACTTTCAGTTTGAAAGAAGTCTGTCCTATATATATATATTCCTTATGCATTCCAAAACCGAGTTATCGATTTTGACGTATGGTGTATTAAAAGATTCAGTACTATTTCGGCTACAAACTAAACTTAATTTCCATTCACATATTTGCATTTCAAAAATTTAACATTACAATCTTTTCCATAAATCAACTATCGTAAACATTTTATTCGACGACGACGATGACGTCACATTTTCTATATGTGTGCGTATTTAAAAAACATCAATCATCACGACACACACCTTCACTCACTCACTCTATCTCTCTGTCTCTATTTTTCTCACTCACACAAACGCGCACGCACGCACACACGCACACGTCCATTTCATATACACGTACATACATCTTTCACTTCCTCATCTCCTTCACTTTCTTTCTCTCTGTCCTCTTCGCTTTCTCTTCTTTCAATTTCTGCACTCTTCAAATTTATTTTTACGGAATCAGCGGGAGAAACACAAAATGAGAAAAAGACAGAGACAAGAGAAAGAAACAGAGACAGAAAATAAGTTTCTATAGGAGAAGATGAAAGACAGGGATAGCGGGTGACAGAGAAATGCTGATGTTTCATACCTTATGTATGTTCTAAAAGTGAGAGAGAGAGCGTGTGTGTGTGTGCGTGCTTGCGTTCGTGCGTGCGTGTGTGTGCGTGCGCGTATGCTCTTTATGCGTTCCAAAATTGGGCTACCCATTTTGACGTATGGGTATCAAAATATTCAGCAATTTTTTGGCTACCAAATAAACTATATTTTCATTTACATATATTCTACGTTATCTCAACAACCAGCTATAGTTATTTGAAAGACACTGCTCAACACCGACCAGATTTCAGCAAGGAGGATTGTAGAAAACCGAAGGCGAGAGTCTGAAGAGAGAAGCGAGAGGAGATTTTCTCAAGATCAGCAAAGGCATGCTGCAGTACGTCAGACGGAGTCTCAAGAGAGAAGGGAGATGAGACTTTTCCAAGATTAGCAAATGCATGCTGCAGCAGTTGATGTTGGATCATTAAATCAATGTTTTAATGATTAGACAGAGGTCCAGTAGAATAGCTCTCAGAAACAGACTACGTACAAATTCGTTCTTCACAACTCCTGAAACTGTTTTCAGATATGATCCATCCCATTCTTATAAAAATGATAACTCTGTCCAAATTGTTGTGTTAAACACAAATTGTCGTTTCTGTAGAAGTTTTAAATTTTCAAATGAAACAAATAGTATGTGCTGATCAGGCGGTCAGGTAACATTGCCAGTACTACCAGCTTCTTTTCAACCTTTTATAGATCTTCTAGAAGGCACTTCCATCCAGTCAAAGGATTTTCTGAACAATATCAGACAATACAATTCTGCATTTCAAATGACATCGTTTACTGCATCTGAGAAGATACTTAAACATGAATTTACGCCGACGTCAAAGTTGAAGGGCAAGTCTATCACCTCATTGGTTCCCTGTTACCCACAGTTCCTCCAAATTTACTCTATGAGTGATGTAGGACAAAAAACCCGAAGGAGATGTCAAAAGTTCAGATGATGGTTCGTGTTAGACAGCGCCGACTGCTACAAAAGAGAGTATATCTACTGACAGCTTTTCAGTTTGTTCAAAAATCACATAACCTCCATCCCCAATTTTCCATGATAGGTTAGGGTCTGAAATACTCTAAACGGACGCATAGCATGCTGCTTAGTCGAATTAGCCCATCATTTACTCCACAAATGTTTTGTTGTCAATGCTGCACTAACCCATTTCACCTGTTTCAACATAACTATGATATATTATATACAAACTATGCCATTCTAATCCCGAGCAACATCGGGTATCTCTGGTAGTATATATATATATATATATATATATATATATATTTTAAAAAATAACGTCGACCACTAACGTGGACAATTAATGCGCTAGAAATAGATCACATTTTGTGTCTAGACACAAAATGTGATCTATTTCTAGCGCATTAATTGTCCACGTTAGTGGTCGACGTTATTTTTTAAAATGTACCTTAATCCCTTGAGATTGCAGATAATATTTCTGAATCTCTTTGATTCTTTAAATGTGCTGGCCCCCTGATAATTAGTCGATATTAATTAATATATTAATATATGACTAATTACCAGATCTTATAATAACATACATACATACATACATACATACATACATACATACATACATACATACATACATACATACAGTAAATTATACAGCATATTGTTTGTAATTGTTTTGGATTCATACTCCCGAAAATATTCATAATCCAGCAAAGCGAACCCGGATTTACCCATTAGAATTATAGAGGGATTGCTCACCCTAAGTGATCTTTGATGCTTCTTACTACTTGATAAGGTTAGCTAGAACCTAGACTTTACCTGAGAGTTCTTACGGTACTCGCCTGATAATTTATCCCTATATACTCACAGTATATATATGGATATATGCAAGCACACACACGCACGCACGTACGCACATCCTCGAAGGTAAGCCGCTAATTATTAGCAATGCACTTAGAATTTTTTCGAACTGTTTTCAAAATTAGTTGTTCGGACATCAGCAGAGGTGATTTCCATCTAGTCTCATCATTTGACGAGGGCTCTCTCCACTCACAACATAGATATGGTCTCCTTTCACCCACATCATTAGAATCGCATCCAACTACTTACGTTTATTATGACTGCACCATTTTTAATTGAATGGAGAAAGAAAGACTCTAAAAAAACAAATTCTAAACTATACCTCTTAATCCAGCATCTCGCGACTTTCATATTCATTGATCATATGTTGAATTCTCATATAAATCTTAACATTTCATTTTGTTGTGTGAAATTTCTGCACAGCCGATATACTGTTCGATTAGTAATTCGTTTCATTATTAATCCATCTTCAAGATTTTTTTAAAATTCCAGTTAATGCAGAGAAGGGTTTTTTTTTTGGGGGGGGGGGGGTTGTCTTGTGTATCTTTTTTCATTTTTGAATTTACTGCTTTTTATAAATAAATGCAACATATTTCCTGGGCAAATAAAAACCTTTAATTTTTATTGATGCTTTTACTCTGCAGATAAAAACCACAACGATGAATTTAGTGGTGATGTATCGGCGTGCAATATTATTAGTCTGCGAGGGCGGCGAGAGGGCGGCGAGCGGGCAGAATCGTTACCGCGCCGGAAAAAATGCTTAGCGGCATTTCTTCCGACATCACGTTCTGAGTTCAAATGCCGCCAGAGTTGACTTGCCTTTTATCCTTTCGGGGTCGATGAAGTAATTAACATTTGAGCACTGGAGTCGATGTAATCGAGTTCCCCCACACACACGCACACACACACACACACACACACACACACACACACACACACACACACACACACACACACAATTGGTGACCTTGTGTCAAAATTTGAAACCAATTTTATCATCCTGCGATGAAATTATGAAGTGATGAAGTTACTGGCGACATACTTAGCATTATGTAATTACCGGCGAAGAGCTTACAATGAACAATACATACATACATACATACATACATACATACATACATACATACATACATACATACAAACATACATACATACATACATAAAGAAATACTAGGTTCCTCCAAGAAAGAGCAAAAGAAAATGACGCGCATCCTTGAAATCCAATCTATTAGCAGCACGGTGAAAATTTGTGAGGCATTCCATTTGAGACTCTTTCCATGAATATATACACACAATTGTGTATCTACAAGGACATTTATGTAAAAAGTGATGAGCACGCAAACAACAAACAAAAACAGGCAAAGATAGCCAGAAACTACAAACACTGCAAGTCCCAATGAAAGTATAATACCCAGAGAGTATTGCATATAATACATTGAGAGTATCGTTTTTAAAACATGGCGGGTATTGCTTACAATAACATTAAGCATTATAACACATCGAAGGAATTTTGTGGAGGTTACTAAGTTTAGTTGAAGCCAAAATTTGATTTTCAAAGTCCTTCGTCTGAAGACGGTCGAGTAATGACTGGTAGGAGAAAAGGAGCGAAGAGGTTAAATGGTAAGAGCAGGAAGGGATAGCTTGCTGTATTACAAAATAAGTACCAATATGGGTGAACACACCGTTGTGCAGCTAAGAAGTTCGTTTGAAGCCACTTGGTCTCGGGTTCAATCCACAGCGTAGTACTTTAGGCAAGTGCCATCTGCTATAATCCCAGATTGATCAATATCTTCTGACTGGAATTTTGTAGACGAAAAACAAAGATAGTTGCAAAGCGAGCTCTGTGCGCGTGCCGTGTATGTACGTGTGTGTTGATGTTGTATATGCCGCATAACATAGCGGTTCCACAAATAAAGATCGATAAAAAATAAGCACCAAACTGAAATAAGATGGTCTTTTAAAAAAAAGGCTTTGGAGATTATAGTGTCCCATCATGGCCACAATACAATGACTGAAGCCAGTAAAAAAAAAGAAAAGAAGAATCAATATAATATGATTCATCTTTTAAAATCTGAAATTAAACACACTAAACTATCAAGTTTATGAAATTTACTGTTATCGGGCTATAAACCATTAACGGTTTCCTCTTATTGTTAACCTATTGTTGTAAACCTCGCGTATATTATCGTATAAAACACTTCCTTATCCCGTATTGTAAATATTTCCTTTGTAGTACTAAGGGGATATTTACCTACTTAAACAACTAAAACTGTTGGCAATAACTTACGTATATCGTAATTTCGAGAGGATAACGGATCAAGATTTTCGACGAAATACTCAGCACAGGCTAGTCGAAATATTCTTTTCTACTCTAGGCACAAGACCCGAAATTTTAGGGAGGGGGCCAGTGGATTAGATTGACTCTAGTACGCAACTGGTACTTAATTTATCAACCCTGAAAGGATGAAAGGCAAAGTCGACCTCGGCGGCATTTGAGCTCAGAACGTAAAAACAGACCAAATACCGCTAAGCATTTCGCCCGTCGTGCTAACGTTTCTGTAAACTCGCCGCCTTAAGCTAGTCGAAATATTGACTTTAGTATTGTTACTGAGATTAACTGCAAATATCTCTATATAATTATTCTTTCTACTATAGGTGCGGAGCCTGAAATTTTCGGGGATACGGAAGGTAGTCAGTTGCATCGACCCCAGTACTTGACTGGAAATTACTACGAAAGGATGAAAGGCAAAGTCAGCCTCAACGACATTTAAACTGAGAACGTTAAGTGCCAGAAGAAATGCCGCTAAGCATTTTGTCCGACGCGCCAGCGATTCTGCCAGCCAACCCCTAAACATCTATATAAAAGTAGCCGATATAAATGTTGGTTGGTTGGTTGGTTGGTTGGTTGGTGTCTAGACATAGGGGAAGAGAGAGTGGAAAAGACGTAGAGGGAGCTAACATAAGAGGTGTAGGATAAGAGTACACATGAGGTTTCATAGCTGGCAATGACAACTTCCCGAAAAATGCACATCTAAAGATATATTTATTGCAAATATACAAATGAGAATCTTGTTTTATTTAATTTCAATATAAGATAATAAATATTTTTTTGGAAAATTTGTATTCATTTCATCATTTTGTATAAGTAGCAAGGAACGGCCAGACGGCCAGAGGGAGAAAGAAGGTTACAACTAGCCAACAATGAGACACAACTTCCCTCGACTCTAAGTTGTTAATTTTAGATACAAAATCAAAGGTATCCTGAATATAGGAACTTGATCGTTTTGCGACGGGGAGTAGAAAGCCATCCAGCCATTCCGAAATTTGGGCCGTACAGCATTCATATCCGCTGCAAATTGGGCGCATTGGAGGAAATCTTTCGAACTTTTTGTGTATTTTAGGGAGACCATAAAATACAGGTGTTCTTCTTTCTGACCTTAAAATCCTAGATTCAGCCTTACTAACGAAATTGTTTTCCTCCATTTCCAGAATTATTTTGTCAAGTTCCTCTCTGTAATTGAGGTTTGGATCGACAGGTAATTCTTCATATGAAGTTTTGTCATTTAAAACTTCTTCACAAGCCGAAATATACTCACTTTTGTCCATAATGACGATAGCGCCTCCCTTATCCGCCATCTTAACAATAGAATCGTTATTAGCTAGACGTCGGAGTGCGTAACGTTGGGAATTTGTGAGGTTATTCCAGGATTTCTTTCCACTTGTTTAAGGCTTTCTCTAATGCCTGCCTGACAAGATTCAAGAAATTCTAGTAGTGCTTGTGAACGTCCCTCCCGAGCTTTATCTGGATACCAATTGGGATTCTTTTCAATCCAATTATGCCAGATTCGATCATCATCATTTTTAGGAAATATAGGGTTTTCTGCCACCTCGTTACCAGTTTTTTCAAAAAAATATTCTTTCAGCTTGTTGTGGCGGACAAACTGAAATAGCCATTGAGCTAGTTTATTCTTGTCGAAATTCTTAGTGCTTGGGCAAAAACTCAGTCCAAGCTCTAAGACTGAGACATCGTCGGGCGAAAGTTTTAGTTTAGATAAATTTATAACCGACTAGAGTGTGATGTTTTTTCTCGGGCAAGTGGTTTTCAGAGTCTTTTTTTCATTAGATTCCTGATTACTTTTTGGGCGTTGCTCGAAATCTTCACTTAAAACGCGGAACCGATTGGGTGATAAAATTTGTTCTGAATGTTCATGTGAGAAGTTATAATTTTTAGTCGTTTTTCTAGGGGTAATCCATTTCTGGGTGGGTGATAGAAAGTGAGTGACTTCTGTGGTATTTGTAGACATTTGAAAAACCTTTACTTTCGGGAAAGGAACAAATTTATTGTTTTCGAGGCAAAATCTTAAGTGTACTCGCATTTTTGACTGATCAAATTGAAATTTCTCTGGAGCGTTTCCAATGACCAGTTCAAATGCATACGCTAGGGCAAAAAACAACATGAGTGAAGTGAATACCATCAAAAATCATAATAGAAATGTTATGATTTATACAGAAGGGGGAACCTGCAAAGATTCCCATTTAGTGTACACTGCAGAATGCACGAAACACAACTTGATTTATGTTGGTTGTACAACGGAACAATTAAACAAAAGGTTTAATGAGCACAAATTCGACGTCAGGCACAAGAACAGTAGTTCAACAGAACTTGCTGAACATTTCGTTTCAAGCGGCTGCAATTTTGAAGAAGATTTGAAAGTGCACATTCTCAAAAAATATTCTGAATGTATCCCACTTTCACTTCTCAGAATGTATGAGGAAAAATATGTTTGCCGGTTATTGACATCACGCCCTGGAGGAATGAATAAGATGACAGGAGAATATCATCATATTTATACAAAACTTTGATTGAATATTCTTCTTTTTCTCTTTTTCTTTTCTTTTTCTGTCGTCTTCCTTTTTCTATTTTTTCTTTCTTTCTGCTTATTAAAAAACTGACAAAAACTGATGATGTCATTCCATCAACGTATGGACGCTGGTTACTCTCGTTCATAGTTTAACGTTTGGATTTCTGAAATTTTGAATTTTAATCACCTTTTGTTTTGAACTTGAGAAAGACAAACGTGCTGTCGAAATATTGTTCAAAGAATAAAACATCTATACAATCGAATCGCACTCTTCGTCTTGACTATTTACCTTCGTGAAGAGTTACGTCAATCCTTTTTAAAATATATTATTATTATTATTATTATTATTATTATTATTATTATTATTATTAATCCTTTCGGGATCGATGAAATAAGTACCAGTTAAACACTGGGGTCGATGTAATCGACTGGCCCCTCCGCTAAAATTCAGGCTTTGTGCCTATGGTAGAAAGAATTACCATTATTATTATTATTATTATTATTATTATTATTATTATTTTTATTATTAAAATGTTCAATAACATTTTTTCCAACTCTTTACGTTCTGAGTTCCAATTGCTCCTAGGTTAACTTTCCTTCCGTCATTTCGCGGTCGATAAAGTAATTACAAGTTGAACACTGAGGTCGATGGAATCGACTAAGCCCTCCCCCTAAACATTGATGACCTTGCCAAAAGTTGGAGGCAATTTGACAGAATTGTTAGCGCGTCGAACAAAAAGCTTAACATTTCTTCCGGCTCTTTATGTTCTGAGTTCAAATCTCGCGGAGATCAGCTTTGCTTTCATCCTTTCGAGGTTGATTAAATAAAGTACCAGTCACAGACTAGAGTCGTTGTAAACGACTTTCTCCTCATCTCAAAATACTTGACCTTGTGCCAAAATTGAAAAGAATTATTATTATTATTATTATCATTATTATTATTATTATTAGTGAGTGAGAGAGCAGAGCATGCCATCAAAGTGATACTAGAGTACAAATGCACGAAGTCCAATATACTCATCATGACTACCCGTCTGATAAGCTTACACAGGATACATGCATCACAACTATATGTGCCCGGCATGGTGATCTCATATCAAGATAAACAGCGCATGACCTTGCAGGGGGTGGGCCAGTTAGAATTTTCTTCACATTGAGTAGTCCATCCCGCTCCAAAGGTCCTTGAATAAGGTTTATTTAAAGATGATAAACAAAACACCCATGTTTCCAGAGGTATATTATTCTCCTCTCATAACATGGCTATGATGCTCCCCCACTACTTCTACTGGTGATCAGAAATGCACATATTGTCAGCCACTGAGAGACATGCTCAACTAGTTAAGGTCAAACAACTGACAAGCAAATCTGTGGTGCTGAGCAGAATATTTGCTGTAGCCCATCTCTTATACCAAAACAAAACATTATTATTATTATTATTATTATTATTATTATTATTATTATTATTATTATTGTTCAGTAGTTTTATTTTTATAACGTGCTTTCACTTCACTACCGAGCGCAGCTCTGTGCGCCTTGGGTATGTGCTGTGGTTTGCTGTGGTGCTCTTATGGTTACTGTATTGAAAGTGTTTTGCGTAGGATGTGTGCTGTGCCTAGTAGTGCAATTTTCTGTATGTTATATATATTTGTAAGTCCTGGTGTTTTTGTTATGTATTTGTCTATTATTATTATTATTATTATTATTATTATTATTATTATTATTATTATTATTATTATTATTATTATTATTATTATTGTTCAGTAGTTTTATTTTTATAACGTGCTTTCACTTCACTACCGAGCGCAGCTCTGTGCGCCTTGGGTATGTGCTGTGGTTTGCTGTGGTGCTCTTATGGTTACTGTATTGAAAGTGTTTTGCGTAGGATGTGTGCTGTGCCTAGTAGTGCAATTTTCTGTATGTTATATATATTTGTAAGTCCTGGTGTTTTTGTTATGTATTTGTCTATTATTATTATTATTATTATTATTATTATTATTATTATTATTATTATTATTATTATTATTATTATTAAGGCAGTGAGCTGGAGCTGGCAGAATCGTCTGGTTCGCCGGGCAAAATGCTAAGCGGCATTTCGTCCAGCTTTATGTTCTGGGTTCAAATTCCTCCGAAGTAGACTTTGCCTTTCATCCTGTCAAAATTGATAAAATAAGTACCAGCTGAGCACTTGGGTCGATGTAATCGACTACTAAGTCCGAAATTGTTAGCCTTGTGCCAAAATTTGGAACCGTTGTTGTTGATGTTGCTGCTGCTGTTGTTATTTTTGTTGTTGTTGTTGTTGTTAGTAGTAGTAGTAGTAGTAGTAGTAGTAGTAGTAGTAGTAGTAGTAGTAGTAGTAGTAGTAAGGGGCGAGCTGACAGAATTGTTAACACGGCGAACAAAATATTTAAGCGGTATTTCTTTATGTCGGTAAAATAAAGTATAACAGTTCAGTACTGGGGTCGATGTAATTGACTGGCCTGCTCCCTTAAAATGACTTGCCTTCCCCAAAAATTTGAAACAATTATTCAAGATGGTACAGTATGGTTTGAGAGAGAAATTTGTTTTGCTAGGTTGGCCGCTATTTCTGGCTGGTTGAGAGACTACGTCATGGTTCCCTTGATGAACTACAAGTACTGAGGTTAAGAAAATAAGGAAAACCGTTTCGGTGAGAAATGGAAAAGTGGTTGACAAATAGTTGGTGACCTGAGAAACAGATTTTTGTGTCTGTAATTTTTAACTGAATCAGAAGGGCGAATATAGTAGCACTAGGTCACGTTTTTATTTGGATTTATTTTTCTTTTAAGCTTGTAGCATATGTTACAAAGGGGTCATAATTAAAACAGAAACTTCTCTTAACTACTATTGAAGAGTTACGTTTTCTAGCTTGACCAAATCTATTTGCCGCTTTTGGAAATATTTTTGTCCACTGATCATTTCAATGAAATCGTTCAGTCTATTTTGTCACATGTTACTTCTTAGTTCAGTTTTAATTCTTCCAGTTTTGAAAATAAGCGTTCTCAGCTACAGTTGGTAATCAAGAGTGATAAATAGAGGCGCAAGGCGTTTCCTACATTTATAAAATAAAACTTTGAAAATTGTCAATTATCAAATGATAAAACTGTAAATGTTCAAGGTCTTTTGTGGCGCCAGCATGAAAAGCAAGATTATTTTTAAGTTATCTGCACAAATTTTTCACCAAATTGTTCTTCCAGAAACTTGTGGGTATGATTCAACTAGAGATGATGACCTCTTTACAATTTTTGCAGGTCTAAATGGTTGTTACTGTTGAAGGAATCTAAATATACCATTTACCCTTTGATATGCTTGCTGGCATTTCGACAAGAGAGAAAAGAAGCTGTCAATAATGAGAATAACAGCTCAGTTTTTAAACTTCTAAGAAAGTGTTGAAGATTCAATAAACGGATCAAGATACTGAAACCAGTGAAATTATCCCATTTGCAATTTTGCTTCGCGTTGGTGGTTGATAATTTTCCGACTCAGTTAAACTCTTGTCATTTTGTTCAATGTCTAAAAATGTCTAAGAATGTCTAAAAACTTAAATATATGCATGCAAGGATTCACACTAGACACAAGCAGTGATTAAGTCCTTACCAGAAAATTACGAGGGAACTGTAGTTATTTGATCCTCCTATATACACATTATTTCTGTTTCTTGTTTTATCAAGTTTGAATGGAAAATTACGTGAATTCATATTTTATAGTGTCTGCTTTGGAATAGTTTCTAGTTATTGAACTTCACATCGGACAACTTTGATAGACTGGCGCACCCAGCTTCTGTTCGCAATATATATATATATATATATATATATATATATATATATATATATATATATATATATATATATATATATATATACATACGTATGTATGTATGTATATATATTTATTAGATAGATAGATAGATAGATAGATAAATAGATAGATAGATAGATAGATAGATAGATAGATAGATAGATAGATAGATAGATAGATAGATAGATAGATAGATATGCGTATGTATCAATATAGCAAAACTTAATAAATTGATCTGTCTAACTTGCTTATCCCTACATTTATTTCTAAACCTGCTTAAGCTTAATTCTCTTCGGCACTTCTAAATGTATTCTATACGGAGAATAACTGATTCTCATCTATGAACTATATACGTTTATACTCATATGTATATAATGTATATATACATATAAACACACACATATATATATATATATATATATATATATATATATATATATATATATATATATATATATAATAATAATAATATTAGGGACAAAATCCAAAATTACAGGTAAAAAACTCAATTAAAATCAATTTATAAAAAATTAAAATTAAATTGAGCCTTATAGATAAAGTATATATAAAATATATAGTTTTAGGGAAAATAACCAATTTTCAAGAACTCATCGATGAAAATCCACTATCACATATAGAAAAATTAATAATTAAAAGCACAATAAATGAGTATAATATAAAGTAAAGTAAATATCATAAGATAAATATAATAAAAAGATTACACGTGTTTCATAACCAATTTTCAAATAGAAAAGAAATTTAAATCGATTAAAATCAATTAAAATCAATTGAAATTATCGAAAATAAATTCTATTCAAAAATATAGCTACTCGTCAGATCGTAAGTAGAACAATAATTAGATATATATCTCAACCAACAATAAGTACCAAATGAATTAATATGAAATACTTATTATATAAAGATAGAAAAATTATTTTAGAAATATCATAATATCAAAATAATAACCATTCAATAATCATCCCTTCATCCATTATAATAACATGTATATTATATACAAAAAACATCTTACATAAATTATCATTGTTTTAAATTATCATTGTTTTAAATACAAGTTGAACGAAGTTTAAGTTTAAAATAATAATGAAGATAAAATTAGTACATATTTAACCGGTGTAATAGTTAAAGCTATACTATTTAAAGCTAAAGACATACACATTATATGTATATACATGTGTGTGTGCGTGTGTGTGTGTGTGTGTGTGAACAACTCTCATTCAAACCACACTTAAAATGTATTAATCTGCTTCGTTTGTCCGAGTGCATTTTATTCTTTCATTCATATGGAAGTAAAATTGTTTACTTGATCCATGGTCCAACTTTCGTTAGACATGCCAAACAGACATAATCATGATTTCATGCAGGAGGTATTCTTTTCTGCTCTAGGCACAAGGCCCAAATTTTTTGGGAAGGGGGCCAGTCGATTAGATCGACTTCAGTACGCAACAGGTACTTAATTTATCGACCCCGAAAGGATGAATGGCAAAGTCGACCTCGAGGAAATTTGAAGTCAGGCGTAACGACAGATGAAATTTGAACTCATGCGTAACGACAGATGAAATATTGCTAAGCATTTTGCCCGGCGTGCTAACGTTTCTGCCAGCTCGCCGCCTTTTCATGCGAGAGATATTGGTTTGTTCGTGTACTCTGATTCCACCCACACACATCTTTTCTGTCACTGAATCTGCATAATTTACCCTTCGCGCTAGCAGAACTTTTGATATGTCGGACAAAATGCTTAGCAACTTTTCTTTCGGT
>NC_142936.1:35821289-35823789 GCF_046866305.1 Octopus bimaculoides | reverse complement strand
TTTCACTTTATTTTCGCAGTCAACGTCCTAGAGAAACGCATAAACGCCACAAGTTTCCTTTCTTATTCATTTAAAGTCATTCGGCATCTTTTTTAAAATCTATATATTTGTCAGGGAATAGGGAAACGGGTTCGTGGCTGATAGGACCTCTGAATTTAGTGCCAATGACGTGAGTGGAGACCGGTTTAAAAGTCGAGAATAACGACATTATGAAGAAACCAGGAAGTGAAGTAGATACGTTCGAAGATAGTACAATTGTCTTGTAATATTTAATCTCGATTTGGAGTTTGACTTCGAATTTCACTGGGGGTGGAGGGTTCGATAAGATAATTTACTAACGGGTAAAGTTAATCAACTACTCCACTCAACTTCTCTTTTAATAACTGTATGGTCATGTGCCAAATTGGTGGATTGTTAGTTTTGTAAAGAACTGGCCTATAATCAACAGAATCGATAAAACAAATATATTACTAATATAGGTTTTATCGTTTCTGATCAAAGGAAGGAAATAGGACAGACTTTCGGAATAGCTGTCACTACCACACGAGAAAGGTAAATGCGCGGAACTGGGGAGCAAATGCATAACAATTTTAATTTTTTGAGAAAAAGATCCATTGAGAATTGTAATTGCCGTTGCATGAAATACAGGAATACTAAAAAAAAAAATGAAGGAAAGTAAGTAATTCCTTGCTCTTTTCTTTACCCACGAGGTAGTGATAGCTATTCCGAGAGTCCCCGTAAAGGGAACGCAAATTTGATCAAGATAATACCAGAAACACATATAAAGCATAAACCTGTCTCCTTCTGTAGGGTTTAAACCAACTCCTCAAAAATGCAGTTATGAAATTTTGGAGGAAGATAAATAACTCTATGAAAACTGAAAGAACAGAGAAGGTTTTGCTAACGAATAATTTTATGACCATGCTGGAATCGAAACCATCAAATATAAATACAAACACATACATTCTTTGTATATATGCGCGAGTGTACTACGAGACATGCTCGGCGTGTGTGTGTGTGTGTGTGTGTGTGTGTGTATGTGTGTGTGTGTGTGTGTGTGTGTGTGTGTGTGTGTGTGTGTGTGTGTGCGTGCGTGTGTGCATGTGTGTGTGTGTGTGTATGGTTTGTAAATTAAAATAGCGAATGAATCCGAAATATTTTCGTTCAGATTTCCAAGAGAAAGATGGAAAGGAAAGAAAAATATCTGCGAGAGATAAAGGAAACTGGCAATGAAGGAACCCCAAAGGGTGAGAGAAAGAGATATTGACTGAGATGCCAGCAGACAGAAACTACAGTTGTAATGAAAGTGTATAAAATAAAAAGCTGTAAGAAACGGGAGGAAGCAATATATAAAAAAAGGAAGCAAGGGGTCGCTAAAATACACACTTGTAGATAGTATACAAACCTGTCCTTTTCTGCAGCATTCCGTCAACGGGTGGTGGCGGGTGCAGTGGTCGCGCCCACGTGACTACAGGTCCACATTTAGGGATATCCAATATAACTAACAGTAAGGCCCAGAACAAGAAATCTGTTAACGGCCGAAGTCCATCCCTTCTAGCAATAGCCGCCGACTTTGCAAAGAAGAAGCCATAACGAAAATACGTTGTAGTTGCAGTTACGGGACTGTAAGTCTGAGAATCACTGTAAGACAGCAAGCCGGCTTTCTGGTCGCCAGTGCCATCTCTCTCAAAATTATCATCGTCTTTGTCAGCTTTTCTTGGAGAAACTCTATCCGGGAAAAGTGTGACGTTTATAGTGACACCTCTGCCTATTGTGGTTGTCGTAGCTGTTATTGGTACGACACAGTGGGTAGAGCTAGTGGGTGCTATAGATGTTAGGATGGCAGTGGTAGCAGTAGAAGGAATGGTCATGCTTACTCTTGCTGCTACCGTCGTTGATGCTGCTGTTGCTGCTACTACTACTGATAGAGATAATGTTGTTGTTGTTATTGTTGTTGTAGTTGTTCCCGTTGTTAGACTTGAGCACTTCCACTGTGGCAAGCGATTCCTTGTCGTCTCTAGCTCAGACATACGATCTCTTTAGGAGGTCGAGTTTTTTGCCTTTCTTATAATTTCCCTTTCCAGCCATCCAACCATCTCTCTATCTCTCTGACTCTAACACTATTTAAACTGACTGCCTTTCTATTCTTACTTTCTGTCTGACTCTCACTATTTCTGTCCCTCTTTCAATCTCCCCAGAGTCTCCTCACTCTGCCCTTCCCCCAATGTCTGCTACAATACACTGCCAAGAAATAACTTTTAGAATTGTTTTAGGGTTTTCAACTTTTCAATGTAGAACTTGTTGCTGTAGCCAACTGTTCTAATAATTACGGCAGTATTATTATTATTATTATTATTATTATTATTATTACTGTTGATGCTGCTGCTGTTGTTGCTGCAATTGTTTAATACTACAACAATAATCGTTATAATTATATTTATAACTGTCTAATAAAGGTACAAAACCTGAAATTTTGGTGGCGGTGGGTGGGAGTGTCATC
>NC_142936.1:35816289-35818789 GCF_046866305.1 Octopus bimaculoides | reverse complement strand
ACACTCAGACAAACTAACTGACTGACTGATCGTCTGACAGACTGACTAACCGGACTGATTTACACAGTCAGACAGCAGACAGTCGAGTGAGCCACAGACAGACTGACTGCTTTACTAACAGGATGACTGTCTGACTCTGGGTGTGGGTATAGATTGTTTTGTTGTAATCGTTCCCTATCTCTACCGGTAAAGTTCTTATACTCTTGGAGTCAACTTTGCACCCTTCGTGATTGGTAAATAAAATACCCATCTTAAACTGCCGTCGATTCTCCTCTTACTCTCTCTTTCTATCTGTCCCTCTTTCTATCCCAGAAGAAATTGATTGTGGTCAGACCTAGTAAGAGACTGGCTCGCTCAGATGAAAAAATGCCCAAGACATGCCGTATATCACGTAGGTGTCCTTATGACTGCAGCAAAGAACTGAACGTCCAAGGCCAGTCACGTATGTGGGTGGATGTGCGCGCGCGCGCGTGTGTATGAGTGAGTTTGCGTAAGAATATGTGACGGTAAATCCTTTTCTAATCTAGGCACAAAGCCCGAAATTTTGGAGAGGGAGCCAGTCGATTAGATCGACCCCAATACGCAACGGGTACTTAATTTATCGACCCCGAAAGGATAAAAGGCAAAGTCGACCTCGGCGGAATTTGAACTCAGAGCGTAAAGACAGACACAATACCGATAAGCATTTCACTCGGCGTGCTAACGTTTCTGCCAGCTCTGTCGAGCACTAGAGGCGATGAAATTGATAAGTATCCTTCCCTCCAAATTTCAGACCTTGCGACAAAATAATGAGTGGAAGTGTACAGCTACGTACGCATATCTATATCTTATATTTCTATTACAGATTATTGGCGTCATAAGAATTTATAAGCTTTCGGGAGGACCTGAACTAAATCTTTTTTAGGAATATCTCGAAGCTCACACATAAAGCTATAAATAATCCTTTCTACTGGATGCACAACGCTTCGTATTTGGGGGAAGGGATTAAGTCGAGTACATCAACCTCAGTGCGTAACTGGTACTTATTTAATCGATCCCGAAAGGATAAAAGGCAAAGTCGACCTCGGCAGAATTTGAACTCAAAACGCGAAGACGGACGAAATGCTGCGAAGCATTTTACTCGACGTCCTAACGATTCTTATTTCTTTATTGCCCACAAGGGGCTAAACACGGAGGGGACAAACAAAGACAGACAAATGGATTAAGTCGATTACATCGACCCCCGTGCGTGACTGGTACTTAATATATCGACCCCGAAAGGATGAAGGGCAAAGTCGACCTCGGCGGAATTTGAACTCAGAACGTAACGGCAGACGAAATGACGCTAAGCATTTCTCCCGGCGCGCTAACGATTCTTCCAGCTCGCCACCTTACATAAAGCTGTAAATAATAGTATGTGAATATTGGCTTTTAGCCAGGAAAAGTCGAAGGCTGCCTGTGGGACTGTCACGTCAAAAAGAGGCGTGGATTCTATTACAGGTGTCTATCAGTCATGGGTACACTTGGCAATTTCCGGATTCCTCGTGGGTCTAGGGGCCCAATTTCGAACTATGTTCACTGTTGGATTGCTGTCAATAAATATAGAGCCTGGTGCATTGATTTGCTCGGGAACCTATAATGACTGCTGAGTCGGCCATGGTTTTAACCATAGAAATATAAACAAGAGTGCATTTTGTAACAAAAGTCAGTAAGAGAGTTTCTCTCATGGTAACTATCGCAATACAATAAAGTTTGTCCTAAAAGAATATCCACGTTTAAGTGGGGATAAATATTACTTCTCGATACTGATATTGCCTCTGTCCCAAATAAACATCGCAACACCAGCGCCCATTCTTGCACTGTTATTCTATATATCACTGACAGGAAGATGAATCGCTACTATTTCTAGCGATTGGGGGTCCATCATTGACAAGACCAAAGAAGGTCGAAATCGCGTTATCTGGTAATCTCGGCGCTGAATGTGGTGGGGATTTATCTCACCGCTAAACAAGAGTGCATTTTGCACCAAAGTCAATGTACAAGTTTCTCTCGTGGTATCTACGGCAGAATATCCAAGTTTAAGCGGAGATTAATAAATAGAGAATGCAAAAAATGGTTCAAATAGGTTGTTTCACTTGTGGCAGATTAACAATATTTACTCTTTTACTTGTTTCAGACATTTGACTGCGGCCATGCTGAAGCACCGCCTTTAATCGAACTAATTGACCTAAGGATTTATTCTTTGTAAGCCTAGTACTTATTCTATCCCCTGCGTATTATATATTATATATATATATATATATACCGTAAATCCTCGAGTATAGGCCGCCCTTGAGTATAATACGCAGGGGATTTTTAGGAGGCTGTACCTCTGAAAAACCTAAACCTTGTGCATAATACGCACCCCTTCTCTAACTTCAGTCAAGGACGTCTATACAACGTCGTTGGTTTGTAAACATATATACGGTAACGTCCTTTATTATTATTGTATACATAACATAATGCAAACGTGTAGCTTTTT
>NC_142936.1:35761289-35813789 GCF_046866305.1 Octopus bimaculoides | reverse complement strand
AAACACTTGCCGAACAAAATTTTAAAGAGGATATATTGTATAGATGAATGTAATAAGCAAGCTTTGTGGATGTACAATTCTTCGTCATTATTATAAAGTCTTATATATAAATATATATGTTAAACTATTATACATAATATATATATATATATATATATATATATATATATATATATATATATATATATATATATATATAATATAATATAAATGCCTAATTTCACAAATTTAGAATCGAATGTGGAACTTATCAGCAATGTGAAGATATCGACGACAATTTTCTCGGGCCATAACATGGTAAAAATGACGATGTCCAACATTAATTAAAGAAGTATTTCATATAGATGGCACCCAAACCCTATCCAATCTGATCTTTTAGAAAGCTGACTGGAAGTCAACTCCAGCAAAGTTGGCTTAAAGTCTCTCCATTCAAGACAATGCGAGCCATATGCATTAAATTTGCCACACAGAAGAGAGACAATACATACAAAAATAGCATTCCCCGAAACAGGAGAGCCCTAATGAGACAGAGAACTAAATAAACTTAAATAATAATTTAATGTCGGCGAAAAATCCTTCTTCAAAGAGGCCCTCTTAAAGATCGTAAATAAACTCAGACTGCTGTGAAAAAAAGGAATAAAAAGAAACCTAAAGCCATCTGCAAGTTTGTGGAAGCACCTACCTCGGTGCACTACAATATAGGACCACTGTTTGAAGAAGATGACTCACTAACTGCAGACCCCAGGAGGATAAGTGAAGTGCTAAATAAACAATTCCAAAGTGTCTTCACCTTTCCACTGGGAAATATGCAAATAAGCAAACCAATTGAGTTTTTCAACATTGCAGATCTACATGAGAATATGGCAACCATCGATTAAATTGATATAAAGGAAGAAGTTGTAATACTGATTAGATGAACTCGAACTCAGTAACGGGCCTAAATAGATTTCCAGCATGTTCTTTTAAAGACATGCATGAAAGCTCTCGCAAAACACTTTTTCAGCGTTTCCCTGCATGTGGTAGACTTCTCAAAATGTTAAACGAAGGTATAATAAAGGAGGAAGCAGAGCAGATGCTAAAAATTACAAGTCTATCTCTCTGACCTCATATGTTGTCAAGGTCAGAAGATATGCAGATCACGTTCTTGGAAGAATATAACTTACTCACAAACATGCAACATGACTTCCGTCCAGCAAGGAGCTGCCCCAGGCAACTACTGCAGCATTTTGATTGGGTATTGAAACAACAGCTCAATCACTCAAATATGGATATATCTCGAATATGATATATCTCGACTTTGCCAAGGCCTTCCACGAAGTTGATCATGGAATGATACGTCACAAACTGCATAACCTTGATATTGCTGAAAAATTAGGAGAGTGGCTGCATGACTTTTCAAAAGACAAAAGTCCACCAATGGTGTTTTCTCTCGGGAGACATCAGTTCTCAGTGGAGTCCCTCAAGGAACTGTACTGGGACCACTACTATTTGTGGTGGCTCTCTCAGACATGCCCGCAACCATACAGTCATCTACTCTCACCAGCTATGCTGATGACACAAAAGTATCACAGGCAGTCAAGGATCCTGTTGACATCCTAAAACTGCGGAAAGACCTGAATGCAATATACAGACAGTTCAATACTGAAAAGTTTCAAGCCTTCCACTATCTGCCCACAAACAGACTATATTCGAAATACTTAGGACGCCACAGAATAATACCAAAGATCATGTCATCTCCATCTAGAATTAGGACTCAGTACTGTAACAGCTTGGGTTTCACGGGTCCTCAACTATTCAACATCTCGCTCTTTCTATCTCTGTCTCTTTATTAAATACGTGTGCATGTGTGTGTATATACGGCTTCTCCGACGCCTCTTCTTCTTCCTCCTCCTCCTCCTTTGTCTATGATTCTTTTCCTTTCACTGACACATTGCCTGCCACGAAGACTAGTAAATGCACTCACCCCACAGCCATTATGTTAACTCTCTCTTTGTCTTTGTTTTACTCTCTCTCTCTCTTCTTCTCTATCGCCCTTTCTCTCTCTTTCTTTTTTTCTCTTTTCCTCTCTCTCTCTCTCCCTTTCTCTCTTTCTTTCTTTCTCCTCCCTTTACGATGTAACGCATGACTGGAGAAATCAACCAACCAACCTTTATGTCGGCTGTTATTATACAAAGTTTATTTGAATTATTCATATTAGCAGAAAGACCACCCTTCGGGCGGTTTTCTGCTAGCCCCTTGATAATATTTTCATATTTGATTCCCATTTCTAATCATTTCTTTGTATAATGGTGCTCACTTGCTTAGTAAATATTGCTTTCATTATTATTTTACCACAATCATAATCTCTTTTTTTTAAACAAACATCACGGTAGTCCAACAAAAGAGGGACAAGTAGTTTGTCAAGTTTTACTTTCCCCTCAAAGCAACAATTCAGCAGCCCATCTGGAGGCTTTGCAGTGTGTGTGTGTGTGTGTGTGTGTGTGTGTGAGAGAGAGAGAGAGAGAGAGAGAGAGAAAGAGAGAGAGAGAACATTGCAAACAATGAATGAAATAAACATGAAATGAAAAAATCGTATAAATAAAAGGGCATTACTACAGATGTATATGCCCCCAACTTTGTTGCCTCATAACATCTAGAAAAATGGATACTTTTAAACAAAATTTACTACAAATACCGCTTAGATGTTGTGGCTTCAGTGTATATAGGGATTTATGGGGAAGAATTTTTGCGAGGGGTGGAGAAAGGAGTTTCAGAAAATTCACGCCATCTGACTTTTTTCCCTAACTTTCAGGAAGATGGGTATCATTTAATGAAAATTTATACAAATCTCTTTCAAGCGGCATAGAATACGATTATAAAAAATTTGTGGAGATAATTTTTTCGGGGATTTTCCACATTTTTTTTTTAAACCACAGTCTTCGAAATGATGGGGTTGAGAGAGTATCTTTGTATAAGAAAAGTTCTGAAAACTCTTTTTTTACATCCCCTCCCTCATCACCCCACTCCGGACCTGTTTTGGCCAATTTTTTGGCACTTCAAAACCATGGGAAGAGCATTTTCGGAAAAAAAAATATTTAATTGTTAATATTTTCAGAGAGAAAGTGATTTAAGGGCGATTTAGCAGTTGTTTCTAGCACAAAGACAACCCTCCTCATTTCTTTATCACTCTCGCATGTATTAATGTTCTTCGATATTTTCCCCCCATAAATACATTTATATGCTATAGAAAAGAAAATTTGAGAAATTATGAACTTTTTACAGCCCTACTCCCTGCCCCCAATTGTTTCTGTTGAGAAATTAAAATATTGGAGAGCCTGAGAAGGTCATTGCTGGCATTTATCCAGTGATTTTTAAAAAATTACGGAGATGTACTTGCATAGCAAGTGACTTGATCTGAGATCGTGTGCTGAAAGAAAAACAATTGCAGCGTGGAAGATGTTTGTAAACCATTCAAGAACACAGAAATACCGTTAGTTTCACTCCAACATTAAAACTTCATTTCTGTCAGAACAGGGCTCGTTGGGTCGGAGCTTAACCTGTTTTTTACTACCTCATTGTGTGTTTGCAATTTTGTCTTTTATGTTGTATTTCATTCGATTTCATTATAACCGCGTGAATTTTTAATTATACTCATCTGTGTGTCTGACCCCGATCAGGCTGTGCTGTCCCCTCTTTGTCAGCCCTTTGTGGGCAATAAAGAAAGAAACTTCTTAGAACATGAATTTATAAAAATATTTCCAGATGGTCAACCCTTTAATAATTGTTTTCTCCATTATAGCATAGATGAGGAAACTACGATCTTTAACAAAAGAACAAAACTCCTTCAGAATAATTTACATAATAAAAACAGTCATAGTTACCCATTGAAATTTAAGGAAGTTTCTCATGCCTTTATTCTTCTACCGACTGGTGGCATTTGTAAGATGTATCTTAACTGGTCATTTTCTTCGACTGAAAGCCCTAGCTTATAAAGGTTACCACTTAAACATTCATTAACATCACCAAGTGCGCCAATAATTATTGATGGGTTTCAGTCCCCGTAATCTAGCGGTTCGGAAAAAGGAACCGATAGAATAAGTACCAGGCTTTAAAAAATAAGTATTGGGATTGATTCGTTCGACTAAAATTCAAGGCGGTGCCCCAGCATTGCTGCAGTCTAAGACTGAAACAAGTAAAAGATAAAAGATAAAGACCTGCAGGCCGGCTGACCTCTACGATTGTACTTGAGTTTTCTTTTCTGTTCCAAATGACTCTTTCAGGTTTGTTGCGTTTGCACTTGGTAGAAATTTTGATGGGAATGTTCCACTAATATTCCTTGTGTTAATATACATGCATGTATTCAATAACTAGGGCATTGTCTATATTTATCCTGGAGCATCTTTCCTACATATGGTATTGTATATTGTTTTAGCAACGGTTTCAAGTCGCTAAGGGAATTAGTAACACGACATTTTGGGGACAGCTGCTGATCACATGTGTAATAGAAATCTGACATAATCGACACTTTCAGTCGTATCTTGGGAGTTTAAGGAAGCCACTATCTATTGTTTTTATTGGGTGTTTTGTAGCAATATCCTACTGTTGAATTACAAATGCATAACATTTGAAATGTGAAGTAATGTAACGGTGACGAGTTTAAGAAAAGTCACACTTCATCTTAATGTGATCTTCAACCTCAAGTTTCCGTAAGATATAACCATGTGTAACCTATATTTATCTATTCATGTATTTATTCATTTGATACAAAATGTTTCTCTTTTAGTTCTTTGTAGAAATACGCTTGCTCAGCAATTCTGGGGTCACATATTATGCCACTGGGAAGTGAATACTTCTTGAGGAGTTTACTATCGACCAGTAGAATATTATTTCCTTTACTTTTGAGAACTTAGTTAATGTATTCATTTTTGCAGTCGGTATTTAGCAGATTCTGTCTGAGTGCTATCGTATGAACATAGTCTGTCTAGATTAGGGGTTCTCAACCATTTTTTACCTATGGACACCTTCGATTACCATTCTATTCTAATGGACCCCCATAGCCATTCGATGCTTAAAAACTAGTTTTATAGAAACCTCTTTCAAAATTCATATTTTGTTTTTCATACATTAACTTGTGTAGGTTGAACTATGTAAAATGTTAGAGAAAGAAACCTAGCTGTTTCTTGCAATACATACCAACATATACATCTAAAACAATTTTTTTCAGGGGCCCTTAAAATACTATTGTGGATCTCCATTTTACTATTTTGTTGTGTGACCCCTTAAAATCTTATATGGATCCTTAGGGGTCATATAAACTACTGGTCTAGATGGACCCTTAAGATTCTTCCCTCTCTCTTTTCTTATAGACTATATCAGTACAGTAATCCCTCGGCATATCGCGGTTTATTATTTAAGCTTACGTCGATTCTTAAGTGGTGTTGTTTTGCATTCATAAACTAGAAAAGTACTCGGAGAGCGCAGACCTCCACCAAGCGGCTCATTTCCACCCATATACACGCATGCTGAAAATCGCCCGATTTCCCAAACCAACGCCGGCAAAAACATAACCTCCATGGCGGGGATAAAAAAAATAATACAGCCATATGATTTTAAGAAAAAAAAACCTTTAAAAACAGGAATCATGTGAAGCAGTTCACAACCACCAACATCATCAGCAGCATTGTCATTGCTTCCACTTCAACCACATACACCGCCATCAACGTTATCATGACGGTTACCTTGACAGTCACTTTCACCACCGCAATACCACCATCACCTCAACATCACACATTACACCGCTCCTGTCGCCATTATAACCACTGATACTATTTTATCCTCCTCCCATTCTTATCTCGACCATCGTCATCATCAACACTGTCTCTAAACAGCAACACCACCATATGTTACGTAGAAACGATGAACGTGTTTTCAAGGGAGATAATCAAAGAATGTAACATTGTAATACTTCATGTAAAGTAGATATAACAAATGAAAAATCCTTCAAGAATCCATAAAATTTCCCGGATCACTACCAAAATTTCATCATCTGTTCCTCGTGTCATTACCAACTTTTCCTGCACGTTTTATCAAATACTGTTCACAACTTTTTGAGTTATTTTGCACACAGACAGACAGATAGACAAACCAACACCGATGAAAACATAACCTCCTTCCTTGGCGGAGGTAAAAATAAAAACATACAAATTATAAAAATTATTTTTAAAAGTATATACAGTACAGTACTTTCACAACTATAAGATTGACCGATCATGCAATTTAGAATTCCAGTTTCACTTTTGTCGTTCAAAATAACATCTCTCGAGATATGGTCGGAATCAATTTTGGTGGATGGTGTTGTTTTGTTAGTGAAGGAGCTCCCTTGCAATAAAGATATGTTTTGTAAAGAGTCCACTTTGGAAATCTTGTTATTTAGGAACATATAAGTGAAATATCAACGAAAATGAAACCAACAATAATAGAAAAAGTACAAAAAAAACTATCTTGGCTAACTTAACTTATTATAAATGTCTTATTTTCTCCGATGTGACATAAATAATGCTGTTCGAGAATAAAAAGAGAAATCTTCAATAATAACCGACTTTTATGCATTAACTTATTCATTTTGGTTATTTTTGTGCCAAGTTATTTTTGTGCCATTCCTCATTATTGCTAGTTTCATTTTCATTATTTCACTGTCTCTATAACAAACAAAAAAATAAATTTTTCGAGTTCAAATTCCGCCGAGGTCGACTTTGCCTTTCATCCTTTCGGGGTCGATAAATTGAGTACCAGTTAAGTATTGAGGTCGATGTAATTGACTAGCATCCTTCCTCTAAATTTCAGGCCTTGTGCCTATAGTAGAAAAGAATATTTTTTCGTTGCATTAGAATTTGTTCTTTTTTGGATTGAACAACAAATTTTGATAAATGACAGAAAAAATTTTTTAATTGTTTCTATCATTAATTCTTTGTCAATTTGTTGTAATTCTTATTTGCATGATGCTGTTTGAAATGAAATATACGTTTGACTGATGTTGTTTACCATACTATTTTCACTTTCGCAAAAAAGAAAATTTATTGAAAGTGATTTAGTACCTGTCACTGTTGCTGGTGCTGTTCTGCAACTTTAACTTTCAGTTTCGTTAATCTTTATCTTTCAAGTTGTCTATGACCACCAATTTTCAGCAATCTTTTTCGGGCATTAGTTGTTATTTCAGCAGATGAAGGCGGTGAGGTGCAAAATTTGTTAGCTCGTGAGACAAAATGCTTAGCGGCATTTCGTCCGTCTCTTTACGTTCTAAGTTCAAATTTCGCCGTGGTCGACTTTGCCTTTCATCCTTTCGGGGTCTCTCTAAAATAAGTACCAGTCAAGTACTGGGATCGATATGATCAATTATCCCCCTCCCACGAAATTTCAGGTCTTATGCCTATAGTAGAAAGGATTATTTCAGCAGATGTCTACTACCATAATTCCTGGTCGTAAATAGATGTAAAATTTTTTTTTTTTAAACTAGAAAAATGTCGAAACATGAAAAATATACTTTAGGGTCATTACTAACAACAACACATCTTAACTGCAATCCAAACTACTCTCTTCCAACACAAAATTATTTGGATTGTTACATCTGCAGATATAACAAAAGTGCAAGTAGAGTTGTAAGCTCAAATATTATGGTTAGCTTGTTTGAAGTTTAGAGAGCTATGAAATACATAAATCCAGTTAATTTTTTTTTTTTTTTTTCTGAATCGTTTGTGGCCCTTCTTCGCTTCCATGAAAATGAAATATAATTTTGAAGGAAAGTAATTTTATGGAATCGAAATCCTTAATCTGTAGCCTTGATTTGCTATTAATCGCTTGAACTATTTTCTATCAACATTTGATTAACTTTGGGCTGCTTATCTGCCCCAGACGTAGGAGTTACAGAGATATACCTGACGTAGTATGCTTCTCACAGAATAAATGAAGTGCGTCTAAATTGTTGTTATCAGTTCCTGTTTACTTTATTTTTGAGACGAATTTCGCTTTATTTTTATTCAGATTATATTCACACAGAGAATACCTAGTATGCTAATGAAAATTCACCAGTCTGGAACTCAGAAAAGGAAAATTTTCAAGGAAAGAAGTGAAAACAATGCTGTAGTATTAGCAAAAACCACAACGCCTTACAGAATTTTTTTGTCTCTTTTTTGCTTCGAAAAAGGAAAACTTAGAAACAAATGATGAAGAATGGTACTAGTTGTTCAGGAGAGAGGTCATTCAGTAAACTGAGACTGATAAAGAGTTGTTTGAGAACCACGATGGCCCATGAAAGACTAGGTGTTCTGTGACTTTTGGATATAAGGAACAATATTCTAAAGACGATACAGTTTGAGAAATACATTAAAGATTTTTCAAATGCCAAGTGTGGAAAGAAAGACTTTTTACAGTTATTGTTGTAGTATATAGTGGTAAGGTGGTAAAAGTTGCTGTAATTAATTTAGATGATAAAATTTTGCTTCCACATCTACACTTAAACATTCTATATGGTAAGTTGTCAATTTCAATAACATGCAGTAGACGACTTTTGAGAAGTGAGTTTGGTGATTTGTCAGGGAATTTAATTTTTAAACTTGAAGTGTTCAGGGCCCATTCAACGTTTAAATCCGGTCTTGTGTGTGCATGCATATATGTATATATGTATACATACAATCATTTATGCATGTATGCATACATGTATGCATGTACGAATGTATGTACACACACACACACACACACATATTCTGTAATAACGCTGGTCAACAAGTATTTTTCATCAAGCATATGTCAAGGTGTACTTTATGTAGTTTTTAATGCTGATTTCAAATATACAATTAGATTTTTGACATCACGTACAATTTTCAAGATGAAAAAGTTTTGGGGTTTTAGCTCATGCATAATATAGAAACTCCAATTAATGACGTGTGCATGTATTTCATTTACATCATGGAAACATATATTTAAGATAGATTACATTATTCATTGCTGCATAGTTCAGATGCAATATTTCATCATCTTAAATTAACCAGTCAAGTTTAGTCTGATAAATCGATATTTCAACATCTCAACTTGTCCAGTCAAAAATTGGTCTGATGAAATATTTCATCATCTCAAATTCAATATAAGTATAACCGTTTGTATCTATTTCTTTACTTGTTTTACAGTATTAGTAATGTCAAGACAGTGTAGAAATCGTCCTGATGTGTTTGTTATATCTATGGACAATTTATTGTGAAAGCTCAAAAACGTACAATAACACCAAAGATCAAGAAGATTTATAAGCTATACTTTGATTGTCCTCTTGGAAATCGGGGCAAGTTATGGGCACCACATTTTATCTGCTCAGCTTGCTCAAATGGCTTACGTGAATGGCTCAATAATAATAAGTCCGTTCTTTTTGACATTCCAATGATTTGGAGGGAGCCGAAAGACCATTTTAATGACTGTTAATTTTGCAAAGTAAATGTCACAGGATTTTCTATGAAGAATAAACACAAAATTGTGCATCCCAATTTGGATTCTGCAATGAGACCTGTGCCTCACAATGGAAGCCTGCCAATTCCAGTTCCACCAGATGATGGTATTGAAACTTCCGATGATGATGCTGACTGTCACGATAGTGCTGTTGAGAAAGATTACGTGGCTGATGACGATAGCTTTGAACCTCCGAAATTTTCCCAGGTTGAACTGAAAGATGAAGCAGAGCTGTTGGCATCAAGACTAAAGGAGAAGTTTCTGCTAGAGCACGGTGTTCATCTAACTTATTTTCGGCAGAGAAATGTGGTTCTACAAACGTGTTTTTCTGTTGAAGGCCTGCTTTGCTTTTGCAGTAACATCGATGCTTATTACGAAATCAAGATCCTGCAGAGTGGCGTTTGTTTATTGATTCTTCAAAACGAAGTTTAAAAGTTGTACATCTCCATAATGGTAATTTGAAGCCCTCCATTCCTATTGCACACTCCGTTCATCTTCATAAATCTTATGAGAATATGGAATTTTTACTTCATACCATTGCCTATGAAAGATACTCATGGAAAATATGTGGAGATTTAAAAGTCATTGGAATGTTAATGGGAATGCAGTCAGGTTTCACAAAATACTGTTGTTTCTTGTGTCTATCGGATAGTCGGGCAACTGACAGACATTATTCGGAATCAAACTGGCAAACAAGAACATCATACCAGCCAGGACTATCTAGCGTCAAGAATACACCTGTCGAGGGAAAGGTGAAGCAAAAGATGTTGAGGTAGCAGATGAAATAGGCATGCGGACGACATCAAAGTAAAACAATGGGAAAGCATCGGATAGTGGTTTAAATAATTTATTTAAAGGACAATTGCATTTACACCAAAAAATTCACTACATGTCGTTACCAAATTACTTCGAGTTGGCTAAGAAGAAAATAACAGGGTAAATACTGTGTCGATATGATCAGGTAGAACCGGGCATGTTTAGCGTCTGTGTGTGCGTTGATCATTCAATGGTGTCTATTTATGTTCTGCGACTGCTACTATGTTGGGTCGTACATGCTGAATATGTGGTTCTCTGTTGGCTGCTTAACTGGCGCAAGGCTGCCTCTTGACAGTTCGCCTGGTGATGGTTCTCTGCCACTGTCGTATGTCTGACTGTATTTATAATGGTTATGACAGTTAGAAGGACAGACATACCATAGGAGTAATTCCTACCTATGTAGGTCGCCTCCTGTCCACTTGAACTTTAAATGATGCGGCTCAGGTCGTAGGTCGAAGGGAAAACCATCCATCACTTTTCTTTCGCGCCTGTTTGGCCAGTGGTGGATCAGACGAGCGAGAATCTTTAGATTCGGTTTCGAATCTCAGCTCGGAAAAAGGAGGTGTTTGCTTTTATACTACCCCGCTTCTAGTGAGAAAGCAACAGAGATCGAACGATACAGATGCGTGTGATATTGAAAATGTGTGATTTTGTGTGTAATGCAGAAAAAGGATACAGTGTAATTTACAGACAAATGAATACATGTCAATATTACACGCATCTGTATAGTTCGATCTCTGTGGCTTTCTCACTAGAAGTGGGGTAGTGTAAAAACTAACACTTCCTTTTTCCGAGCTGAGATTCGAAACCAAATTTAAAGATTCTCGCTCGTCTGATCTACCACTGGCCACTCAGCTCGGAAAAAGGAAGTGTTAGTTTTTACACACCTATTGTAGATCCATGTAATATCTTATTGCCTCCTTTGCACATAAAGCTTGGACTGATGAAACAGTTTGTAAAGACACTAGGGAAGAGAAATGCCAGAGGTTTTGAGTATATTGTAGAAAAGTTTCCCAAAATCACACAGGCGAAGTTGAAAGATGGTATCTTTGTCGGACCTCAAATTAGAGAAGTACTCAAAGATGTCAACTTCAAGACAATAATGGATGAACTGAACAGCCTGTCTGGAATGCTTTCAATTGAATCTGTGAGAATTTCTTGGGCAACAAAGAAGGCAATAGACTACAAGGATGGCATCAAGAATCTTCTGAAATGTTATTCAGTAATGGGTTGTCGCATGTCACTGAAAGTTCACTTCTTGGACTTCCATCTGGATTTCCTCGCAGATAACCTTAGAGCAGTGTCTGATGAACATGGTGAAAGATTTCACTAGGTCATTGATGCTATGGAGGAACGGTACCAAGGCTTCTGGAATGACAGTATGCTGGCTGACTACTGCTGGACACTTTACCGTGATCAACCAGATCAGAACACCGCAGTAAATTCATATCACAATGTTTCTAACTCTGTTGTTCTAACTTTTTGTCTGACCCATTTTTTGTGTATTCACTCTTTGTAGAATGATAGTAATGATTTTCAACTCAATAAACTCATTTACTTTCTCCTTATTTATTACGTTAATGATTTCATATATACAAATATGTAAATATTTGCATACATCTATTGAAAAAGTGATACGTGCTGCATACAAAAAGAGTGAAATTTTGAAATCAGCATGAAAAATTACTCTTAAAATGTTGGTTTGTATTCATAATTAGTATAATACACTTAATTTTGCCGACCAGTATAATTATATGTATGCATATGCATATATATGTGCATATGTATGTTTGTATGTATGTGTATATGTATGTGTGTGTTTGCTTCTATAAGCTTAAAAACATAAACAAATGTAAGCTTAAATACATAAACAAAAACTACTGTATAAAAGCAATAAAATTATCTAGTAAATAGTAAATGAAACCAGAGCAAACATCTAATAAACAAAACTGCTTTTCTTTTAAAAAAAAAACTGCGTTTTCATTTTTCTCTTTAAAAGAAAAAGAACATTGGTATATTTTTTAAGTTTTGGCCTTCTTTATTTATTTTATTTTATTTTATTTTAAAGGCGTCTAAGGAGAATAGGTTAGGGTACAGTGAATATTGGGGTCATTCAGGTTACTAGTGGGGTGATAATGATGGTGATTTAAAAGAAAGATGAACCAACGAAATGTCTATGATGTCAAATAACCAGACGTTAATGCTAAATGCAGACAATGCAAGAGCTTCAACTGAGATAGGGCTGGTATATTTCAGGGTGGTAATAGTGGGGGTTTAAAAATAATATAAATTGTGAAATCCTTCTTTATTGAAGCAAGTTGGAACCAACATGGATTAGTTTTCTGCAGAATCGTTAGTGTCGAGAAAAATAATATTTTGCGGTATTTGTTCGGGCTCTTTATATTTTGATTTCAATTTACGCCGAGATCAGTTTTACCTTTCATCGTTTCCGAGTCTAGAAAATAAATTCCAGATGAGCACTGGGTTTGATGTAATCGACTAACCCTCTCCACCTAAAATTGCTAGTCTTGTGCCAAAGTTTGAAACAAAAATTATAACTAAGAAGGCGGCGAGCTGGCAGAATCGTTAGCGCGCCAGACGAAATGCTTAGCGGTATTTCGTCTGCCGTTACGTTCTGAGTTCAAATTCCGCCGAGGTCGACTTTGCCTTTCATCCTTTCGGGGTCGATAAATTAAGTACCAGTTACGCACTGGAGTCGATGTAATCGACTTAATACCTTTGTCTGTCCTTGTTTGTCCCCTCTGTGTTTAGCCCCTTGTGGGCAATAAAGAAATAAGAATCGTTAGCATGCCATCATGGACTGCACGCCGAGGTGTGCAGAGTTGTTGTTTTGTCAACTTTCTGGATAACGGGTTTTTGTTTGTGCTGCCTTGTGGCAGTTTGTTTGTGCTTTCCCTCCTCATAGAGGGGGTGGGTGGACCGGGTGAAGGTGTTGAAGGATATCTACGACTCGGAGTTAGGCTGCTCATAGCTGTCCTCTTCGGAACGGTCAGAGCTGTCATGTGCTTCGTGGAGTGGGATAGAGGGGCAGGTGAGAGAGGATGGAAGCTTTGCGGGGATTGCAGGGATTGAAGAGCATCGAGTGGAATGGGTTGAATGGAAGAGTTGTTCAGGGATGGTGAGGTGAGAAGGAACCAATGTGGAGTTGGGCCCTCCTAAGGAACTGATTGTCAACAGAAGGGAGGGTGCTGTTGCATGCAGGACACATTTGGTGGCAGCTGGCAGGATTAAATTTGTGACAGCGACTCGGGTGGAGAGGACACTGGGGCCAATCTGGCAAGAGATAAAGTATCTTGCGAGAGGAGCCAAGTACGGAACGATTGAAGTAAAGTTTAAAAATGCAGACAGGGCAAGATTGAATGCGGCAATTATTTTTTAAAGAGCGACGAAGTGGTGCTGTTGCCTACGTACCATGGAAGACGCTCGGTAAAGGTCAGTGTGGAAGGAATCCCATCAGAGGTTGACGCAGCCTGGATAGCAGCCGCTGTCTTACTCGGTAATGAAGAAGAGATAGCGGTTCTCCAGGCCACTTGGACAGAAAGTAGGAATTGGAAAGGCCAAACACTAAACATGGTTATACAGGGGCCGAAAGAGATTATTGAAGAATTACCGGAGACCATAGCAATGGAAGATATAATAATTATGGTCAGATTAGAGGGTAGGACTCCTCAATGCTTCAAGTGCGGCCAGAAAGGCCACATTAGAGCAAACTGTCCTCTAGAACCGGGAAAATAAAAAGGAGGAAACAATACCACCAGCAGTAACAGAAGAAGAAGCAAGCAAGCGGAACTGAAGACGAATGGGTGACACCAGGAAAGAAAAGGAAGAGAAAATAAATACGGAAACCCACCCCATCCACACCCTCTTCTCCCCACCCGCTCCCTACAGAAACTGAACCTACCCCCGCCCCCACCTCCAACACGAAAACAAACACAGGCAGACACAAGTAATTCGACCTCCCCTCCCCCGGAAAAAAGGAAGAAAGGAAACAACGTAATAATGTACGATAACACAAATAAAAATTTGTGTGAAGAGATAAAAAAGTAGAAAGACATTAGAGCGGTGGACACTCACAGGTTCGACAACGTATAAGGGTGGCATTGCTGCCTGTTGTTGGACGAAAACCAAAGAGAGAAAGTTTTAAAATTTAAAAAAGGATATAAAATATGGCAAGTTGATCTAAACATTCAAAATCTGCCAGAGAATATGGATTACACGTTCTTACTGAAGGAGTACGGAGTGGACATTTTGGAAGGCTTCAGTTTCAAAAGGAAAAAAGAACAGAGGTAAAATGAAATAACTCAGAGGAAACTTCATGGCTGAGGAAACTTCATGGCTGAGGAAACTTCATGGCTGAGGAAACTTCATGGCTGAGGAAACTTCATGGCTGAGGAAACTTCATGGCTGAGGAAACTTCATTCCATTTTCCATCTTCATTTTATCATTCATTATATCATACGCTTTTCTCCTTTTTCTTTTATTTGTTATGTGTGCCCATATGTCTTTGTGTTGTCTCCTCTTTGTTGGCTCCTTGTGGGCAATAAAGAAATAAGAATTGTTAGCAAGCTGCAGTTAATTTGTCTTTGCGAGATTTTGGTTAGTAATTGTTATTTTTACCTCCGCCAAGGAAGGAGGTTATGTTTACATCGGCGTTGGTTTGTCCGTCTGTCCGTCTGTGTGCAAAATAACTCAAAAAGTTGTGAACGGTATTTGATAAAACGTGCAGGAAAAGTTGGTAATGACACGAGGAACAGATGATGAAATTTTGATAGTGATCCGGGAAATTTTATGGATTCTTGAAGGCTTTTTTATTTGTTATATTTACTTTACATGAAGTATTACAATGTTACATTCTGTGATTATCTCCCTTGAAAACACGTTCATCGTTTCCACGTAACCTATGGTGGCGTTACTGTTTCCAAAGTTTATTTTCGTTTCTCTATTAGTAATTTTACTCGCGTATCTATCTTGAAATGAGCTGCTTGGCGGAGATCTGTGGAGGATGATATGACAAGCCTTGACTATTGAGATCGACTCAAAAAGCTCAGGCTTTGTTCACTCCACCGCCGCTGTGAGCTCTATATCATCTGTATGATGTGGAAAATATTCCATCAACATTGCCTATCTTTAAAATTCGTCCGAGGCTTGACCCCTGTGCCAGCCGTCCACTACAGAAATGTTCGTGTCGTATCACAACACTATGACAGAACTATTTCACTTCAATTGGCCCTCCTCTCTTCAACATCGTGCCAGACACACATAAAGGAGGAAAGTGACTTCACGGCATTCAAACAATCCCTAAATGATTACCCCTCCAACAAATACCAGATATATCTGGGTGTTTTTACCCAGATATGTCTCTGAAAACAATAACCCTCTGTTTGAATGGGCTACGGTTCCCCAGGGCTGACTGTTTATCTCTTCCAGGTGGTGCTATTAAATTAGACACGGCCTGAGTCAGCTTCGGCCGAAACTTATATAAGTAATCTAATCTATGCTGTAACCTAATGAAAGCATAACAACGTGGGTAGAGGGTGATATCTTAACATTTCTGATGGTCTTAAGTATAAAAAAAATTATTAAAGATTTATATAGAACTACATTCAGAGTATGTCTATAATCTATTGTGTTTAGACCTGGTTTCTATCCTCACACTGTTCCGTTTTGTAGATGCAATTTTTTTTTTTTAATAAAGCACTCCGAAATTAGAAAAATCAAAAATCTGCAACAATCTCGGTCCCATGAGTATCGGATAAAAGATTTTCAACTGTGTAAAGAAACTGATTGTGGTGATTGTAGTTTTGACGGTGATTGTGGTGAAAGCAGAGACTATTGATGATGACGATGGTCGAGATAAGAATGGGAGGAGGATAAAATAGTATCGGTGGTTATAATGGCGACAGGAGCAGTGTGATGTGTGATGCTGAGGTGATGGTGGTAATGGTGGGGGATTTTCAGCATGCGTGTATATGGGTGGAAATTAGCTGCTTGGCGGAGGTCTGCGCTCTCCGAGTACTTTTCTAGTTATTTATTATTATTGTTGCTTAAATTTGGAAAAAATATTTTGGAAAATATTTATTTTTGTGAAAATGAATTCGGAGGACAAGTCTTCTAACCCTGACCAAGCTAACCAAAGAACAACTGTAAAACAAGACAAAATGAACGAAAATGTGAACTAAAGCCACATAAATGCAGTAAACGGAAAAAGGAACCAAGAAGGAAACATAAATGCTGAAAAAGATAAAATGAATAACGGAAAAGTAAACTCAACAGAAGACAACCAAAAGAAGATTAATTTTGCCACCGCAGCCGGTGTGAGAAAAGATAAATTGAACATAGAGCTAGATTCACTGAGTCAACACAGAGGTATGTTCGAAAGGGAAAATTTTGACAGAACTATTTCACTTCAATTGGCCCTCCACTCTTCAACATCGTGCCAGACACACATAAAGGAGGAAAGTGACTTCACGGCATTCAAACAATCCCTAAATGATTACCCCTCCAACAAATACCAGATATATCTGGGTGTTTTTACTCATCGAAGAAACAAAGAGGAAAATAATAACATATAAGACAATGATAATAAAAGATAAGAAAATAGACAAGGCATTCAAAGAACAAATCGAGAAGTGTCTACAACCAATCTGGCAAGACATCGAGTTCTTAACCAGAGGGAGAAGATACGCCACAGTAGCGGTGTACTTCAAAAATGAGGAAAAGGCTATAAAACACTCGCTCCAACCGATAAAAACAAATGAAGTCATTTTATTACCAACTTATATGGGTAGGTGAACATCCAAAATAGTTATTGAGGAAATCCCACCAGAAATAAATGTCATCTGGATTATCTCAGCCCTTCTAATGGGGCTTGAGGATAAAATCAAGATGATTGAAGCCTCCAGAATACAACAACAGAACTGGCAGAGCCAAGGGCTACAGACCATAATCCAAGCGGCCCCACCCCCAGACGTTAGAAGAAATTGCTGAGAACATCCATATCGGAGAAGAAACCACCTTGCGGGTAATGGTAGAGTGCAGGAAACCCAGATGCTACGAATGTGGCGAAAAAGGCCACATTCGAGTAAACTGCCCCGCCCGCAAGGAGAAAGAAGAAAAAAAGAACAAAAGAAAAAAGAACAAAACCAAAAGACCGACCAGCAGAACCCCGGCACTGATGGTGTTCAACAAGCCGGGGAAAAAGACGGCTGGTCGGTAGTAAGACCCCAAAAAAGGGAAAATAATAACGACCACCAACCCAAGCCTACAACAACCAAAAGAAAAACTCAGGACACTCAAAGAAAAATTACCCCAGCCCACCACTATTCCCCCCCAAAAGTCAACAATATCAGATTCCTCCCCATCCTATTCCCCTCTCGGCGATGAATCCCCTCTTGCCCCTCTAGTTCGGATTTCCCCCCGTCTCCCAGACATCACCCCTCACCCGCCAAGCCCAGGGAATCTGTCCCCGATATCAAGTCCAAGAAAATATGACGAATATAAGGAAATACTGACTGCAATAAACAATGATAGCGAACAATTAAAAAAAAAAGGCTGAAGCAAATACCAACGGCGTCAATTTACAAACATCCCCATAAGACTCCAGAAAACATTGCCATTTATAAAATAGACAAAATGAACTATCGCATCTTAAAAAACTACCACCCAACTGACATGGGTCCTCCAAGACTTGATTTTAACAAGTCGATGTACGAGGACCTATGTCAGAATATCACCCCACGAACCAGTGAAAAAGAGAGTACCACTGACTAAGGTAAGTCCATGTCAAGCATTCATGTTGGATGTATAAATGTGCGTGGCCTGACGTCTAGTTGGAAGCAAGGACGCCTCCTTAATGATGCCAGGTCACGGGATTTAGATGTTGTTGTTGCTACAGAAACTCGGTTGAAGGGGCCAAGAGATCTGCTCCCGCTGTTTGACAGTTACGAGAGTTTCATCTCCCGCTATGAGGACAGTTACGAGAGTTTCAACACAAACTGATGGAGGACTAACTGGGTGTTTACAAGACCATTATTTCGAGCATTGAAAGTGAAAGAGGTATTTTCTTTTTTGATGCTCCATATGGAACTGACAAGACATTTGTCATCAACCTTCTTCTGGCTAAACTGCTCCAAATGAAACACATTACCATAGCAGTAGCGTCAAGAGAAATAGCTGCAACTCTGCTAAGTGGTGGCCGCACAGCTCATTCCTGTTTCAAACTCCCTTTGGACCTGTCCAAGAAAGAGAAGGCAAACTGCAACATCAGTGCTGTCCTCATAGCGGGAGCAGGATGTTGGTTCGATTAAAAAGAAACTGGGTTTCTGAGAAAAAGTTGATTTTTGCAGATCTAGAAGGTAGGCTGGTCGTCACTGACTACGCCATAGGTAAGACTTTATGCTGGCATTTACCTCATCAGCTCTTGTCCCCTTTGAAACCAAGGGAAGGATTTGTCTAAAATCTCCTGCAAGCAAGACTGTGGCACCTCCCATGAGCCTGGTGTTGTGTCTCAGATCCTGAAGGGCCATGTCAAGAGCTTCAAAGGAAACCTTATGGCTCATTGTCACCTCATCCCACATGATCAACCTGCATTCACCCAGAAGTTTGCTTTTATAGAACCACGACTGATGTTGCAGTTTGCCTTCTCTTTCTTGGACAGGTCCAAAGGGAGTTTGAAACAGGAATGAGCTGTGCGGCCACCACTTAGCAGAGTTGCAGCTATTTCTCTTGACGCTACTGCTATGGTAATGTGTTTCATTTGGAGCAGTTTAGCCAGAAGAAGGTTGATGACAAATGTCTTGTCAGTTCCATATGGAGCATCAAAAAAGAAAATACCTCTTTCACTTTCAATGCTCGAAATAATGGTCTTGTAAACACCCAGTTAGTCCTCCATCAGTTTGTGTTCGTTATCAGCTATATACGCTATTTCCTCGATGTCACAGCTGATTTCTCACAGGTACTCAATTACGAAATTGTTTGCTGCCTGCTCTGGTTGAGGCAGACCAAATGTGGCAATGCCTCGACCTCTCATAGCTTGAAACTCGGGTGTCCAGGTCAAGTAATGCCTCATTGTAAATGGTGTTATTGAACATGGCAATTTCCGCTGAGGTTTTCCTTTGAATCCTTTGTAGGATGACCTCTGCCATGCTGGTTTTGTGGGTCGCCCAAAGCTTGAGAAGTTCACCCAAGCCACATGTCATCGACATGATAGAAAATAGCTGGCGCAGTTTACTTGGTGCTCTTCTGATTGCTGCCTCATCCAGTACCTGCTCCCAGTGAGCATCGTCCTCCAGTAGTCCCTGTTTGACGCAGGCTTCTCTGTAAGTCATGCAGACTTCCCCATTGTGTCTTCGAAGGTCTGACAGTATGCAGCAGTAGGTGCAGAAAGAAGCACACCTGCTGGTTAGGGTGCACAGTGTACACCCGTCCGATAGCCCAACCTCTGAAGACAACATGTTCTTCCCAGCCCTCAACGCGGGCTCTTTGCTTGCGTCTGTTCCATCTATTGTGTACCCAGGTGTAGTACACAGGAACCTCAACATACAACAGTGTTCGGGAAAACAGGTCATATTGGCATAATTTGAAGAAAGCTGTCAAAGTGGCTTCTGGTGGATTCAGAATGACGTTTCGCGCATTGTCTTCTGTGAAATATACATGCTGGCCATTTTCAAGATGTACAGATAGATTCACCACTGTTGGATACCGCTCGTGGATTTCGAAGCCTTCGTTTGAGGATATATACCTGCCCAGCTTATATTACTAAATTTCATCTGCCTGCCTGCCCTCCTGTTCAAGTCCCAAAACCGCCATATCTTAGCCCTTATTTATGTATTTACATACATATTTAATACTTTTTTATAGAGTTGCATGATTCAACATTAACATGGGCCTGCAATGTTTTAGACAGCAATGGGTTGTGGGGCATGATCCACCTGTTGTCAATTTCAATCCCTTGACCATCAACTTTGAGCTTGGTAGTGTTTAGGGTGATCAAAGGAAAATGAATGGGTTATTTCCCTTGGCTAGGAAAATGAATAGGTTATTTTCCTTGGATATTAAAAGAAAGTATATTAACTTCAATGAGCCTAGTAACAAACCGCATGTTACTTGAACATTTTTGCAAAGTTTCACGAAAATTCGTTAACGGGTGTAGACGGCAACTTGACACAAACAAACATCCAAACAGACAACATGCGTTTATATATGTATAGATCATTATTATTGGCAAGTTGACAGAATCGTTAGCACGCTAGACGAAATGTTTAGCGGTATTTCGCCCGTCGCTACATTCTGAGTTCAAATTCTGTCGAGGTCGACTTTGCCTTTCATCCTTTCCGGGTCGATAAAATAAGTACTAGTCAAGTGCTGGTGGGGTCGATGTAATCGATTATCCCCCTCCCCTAAATTTCAGGTCTTGTGCCTATAGTAGAAAGGATTATTATTATTATTATTATCATTATTATATGGTTGACTTTTGCTTTGTATTTGTACAAGTTGGCTCCAAGTCTCACCCAGAGACCTCAAGAGACAACAAGTAAGAAGTTCATGTTGATGTTATGCCTAGGGTGTCATATATTTGGTTTTGCACATAGTATTGTTCCAAAGAACGTTTATGAAAACAAGAAGATTATGAGTTTGTTTTAAAATTTGAGATTACATAGACAGTATTTTATGTAGGATATGAGAAGTTCCCATAAGCATTATCTTTTGAATTTCTGCCATTTTGGGGTTTCCTAGCATCTGAGCTAGGTTGCAACCAGCCCCTTTTGCTATCATTCCTAAGGCACCTATGACAACAGGTATTGTTTTAGTCTTCAGGTTCCACATTTTGCCAATTTCTATTTCAAGATTTTTATACTTGCTCAGTTTTTGGTAGGTCTTGACAAATACATTTATGCTGATTGAGACAGTCTTATCAATGAGGAGGTATGATTTTTGTTTGAAGTCTTTCAATATAATGTCTGGCCTGTGTCTGGCCTATTCACATCTATCTTTCTGTCAGTTTGAATGGTGAAATTCCAGAGGAACGAGATGTGATTATTTTCAAGCACTGGAGGTGGTTTGTGTTCCCATCAGTTTTTATCATGGGACAGGTTCAGGTTTTCGCAAATTACCCAGTGAATATAATGTGCTGCTCTATCATGCCTGTTGAGATACTCTGTAGCTGCGAGAAGACTGCACATGGAGGCAACATGATCAATGGTTTCCTTTTGTTGTTTACATACACGACATGTTGGGCTACTGCCTTTCTTTAATATGTTGGCTTGGTAGTTTCTTGTAGATAGGCATTGATCTTGGGCTGCTATGATGAACCCTTCTGTTTCTGATTTTAAACCAGAAGACACTAACCATTGATGGGTAAGGGCTTTGTCAACTTCAGCAATATTAGCTCTTTTTAGGTATTTACCTTTGAGAGGTTTTTCTTGCCATTTATCAGTAAGAATATCTAAGGCAGCAGTTTTAGCACGGGTTTTCATACGCTCAGCTTTTTCTGTGCTTGTTCCTAGTACGTCTAATTCTGGAATTTGCTGTATTTGGAATTTACTTAGAAATTGCTCTGCCTGTTTTATTACTGAGTATGATGCTTTCTTGTTTTCATGCTTTGAGACAAATTGTAACAACCAGTCATCAGAGTTTTTCTGGTAGGTGTCTAGGCCAATTGTGGAAATCTTCATTGTTAATTCCACGGCCACCCTTTTTCTTGGCAGGTAAAGTCATTCTATATCTGCCTTATGGCAGTGCATTCTATGCATTGTCAGTAATTTTCGGGGTTTTTTTTTGTTTTGTTTTTTATTTGTTAAGATTACATATTTCAGTAATTGACCAATTAATGATACTGAAACTATAAGTCACGACTAGTATGGCTAAAGTATTGATCGCTTCGATCCTGTTTCTTGCATTCAGCTCTGTCTTGAGTATTGCCCTTACCCTGTAATAACATTCTCTTCTTATCCTTTCCCTCATCACTGAATGTTTGATTTTATCCCCTTCAAATACCCCTAGTTATTTGTAGCTCTTGCTGGTTCTAATTCCTTTATTACATTCTACTGGTCAAGATTAACATTGGATATTTCTGTCATTTTTCCTTTGATAAAGGTAGCCTTTGCATATTTATCGAGGTCAAATTGCATCCTAGTAAGCCCTGTAGTAGTTGGTTATTTTTTGCAAAGAGCCTTAAATCATCCATGTAAATGAGATGATTTATATTTTTATCAAACATTTTATAATCGTATTGTACATCATCGAGCAATTTCGAGAGAGGTATTAAGGCTAGACATACTGCATCACCTGCTACGCCTCCGTGTTGCTAGGGTGTGTGCACCATTGTATGTTGTTCTTGTTTGTTTTGTTTTATTTCGTTTTCTTTTTCTCTTTGGTATTGGAGGAGTACAAACTGTTTTGTTATGGGGCTTGGCTAGAGTCGTTTGTTGTATTAGTGTTTGTATTGTGTGTTGTGTGAGTAATGCGAGTTCTGTTTTTCTGTTGAGTATCCGACCTGTAGAATACATGTTGTGGGTGATGTTTATCTTGTTGAGTTTATCTGTATAGAGTGTGTCTTGTGTTTGTGGATTGTTTTCTTTGGGTTGCACTACTGAATTGACAGTGTCTGCAATGCAATAGATGCAATGTTAGAATGACGAGAAAGGGCCTGTTGTTTTCCTGTCCTATGTTTGTATCAGTAAATGTATGTGTGAGAGAAAGAGAGAGAGAGAGAGAGAGAGAGAGAGAGAGAAAGAGAGAGAGAGAGAGAACGGGTGAGAGAGTGGGAGAGAAAGATGTCGATTGCACTCATATCTCATCGACCGCCCTCTCCTCCATCATTCCGCAACAGTTCGTTTTCTAACGTTTGTGTCCTCCAGCACTGTTCTTTTTTTACTTTGAACTAGATCCTTTTGCAATATGTTCATCATTAACAGTATTCCATTAATTTGAGTCTGCATTGTTTGATCATTCGTATTAATAATGCTATATTTCCATATAATACACCGTTTGGTAAATATTGTTCCCAAGAAACGTTCTTCATCCTTTTTAACATCTTGGTATCTGTTCCATTTCATCAGCTTTGTATCGTGTGCTCAGCACTCATATCTATATATTTCAATATGATTTTTACAGCAGCTCTAAATAAAGAAATAAAACTCCTTAGTTATTTATATAAAAACAAACATTAACTGAAGGAAGCTTCGAAGTCACTATCAACCTTCTCTTAAAAATGTTATGTGTGTGCGTAAGTGTGTGTGTGCGTAAGTGTGTGTGTGTGTATATATATATATATATATATATATATATATATATATATATATATATATGTTGCGTTTGCGGCTTCCATAGAATCACCTAGTTTTGAGTGGACAGCAGTTAGTTCTCTACATGTGCAGTTTCTGTGTGGTTTCCGGTAAATATAAAGCTTTAGGTATGAAATTTGGTTATTCAGTGAAGAGCATCGCAGTCAATTTCATTGTTTTAATAGGTAAAAAGCGTGTTGTAGCCAGTTAAAAGTGGAACTGTGGAATTTAGCTCTGACTACATTTGTTGTTGTGAACAGAAAATTGAAGAGGGATGTTTAGCAGGGAGACCAAACTGATAGTTTGATAACCCGCTAAAATAAACATTAAAAATCGAAAGGAGAAAATAAATAGCTTTGCAAGTTTACCTCAGTGTTTATTGAACAAGAGGGGTGCGAAATTTAAGAAGCGACTTGTTAGAATATACATGTCTGTGAGGAGACATAAACAAGAATAGCAAAAATCTACCATACCAAAAGAACTGGTAATACATACATTACAAGTATTCTATGAAGAGAACATAAGATTGCTGCATAATTCAAAATGAGTGTGAAATGACATTAAACATGGGTTGCACTATTGAATTGGTAGTGTCTGCAATGCAATAGATACAATGTTAGAATGACGAGAAAGGGCCTGTTGTTTTCCTGTCCTATGTTTGTATCTGCAAATGCATGTGTAAGGTAAGTGAAGGTTTCTGTAGGAACACTAAAAGTCATATTCACTTAGTGAGTTTACATGCACGAGGATGAATTATGATGTTGTTGTTGTCGGCATTAGGGTTAGTAAGAGCTGGTAGCGGCGATATCAGCGGTGTCGAAAGTAATGAATTTCATTGTGTCGTAACACGGAGAAAGCGAGCAATAGCTTCCTGGTAGCAAGCGCAAGCTAGACTCCCTAAACGGAGAAAAACCGATCTATTTAAAGAAATTGCTGGGTTCCACAGAGATGTGAAAGGTTTTTCCGCCAAGAGAACACGTGATCCATTTGAGCGCATCTGATTGGCTGACCGGATAATTAGGCGTAATTGTTTAGGAGACAATTTGCGCCTAAAAACTAACTAATCAGAGCAAATGGTTAAAACATGCGCTTTATAGCTAAGCGTTTTCTGCTATGTCCAAACAACAACTATAAATAAAAGGGAGAGAGAATAGTTTGTTATTTATGCTTTTGCCAATCCTATCTGCTACAGATGCATATGGGTTTTGACCTAAGCAGGATTTGATTTCGTTTCTAATAATAGAAAGTTGTTATATCTCTAATCGAAAAAAAGTTGCATGTTTGTTTGAAGAGAAAGCTGTATTTCCTTAAAGTCGAGTGTAACGATTTTTGCATACTACAATCGGTTCAGAAAGCGTGTAATTCCTGTCTTGGAAGTAACGAATTTTGAAAGAAAGGTGTCACCAAAATGTAACGAACGAAATTTAAACGTTGAAGTTTGCATCAGAAAAATGATGGAAAGAACAATATTTGATTGATTGTTAAAGTGGTCATTTATTAAGTTGGTTATAATACTAGTCGTTAGAATATATAAGAAATCTACAACTGGGACGAGCTGCTTGTGTACACATGTTATTTGTTTGTTGCAGTCAAATATATTCTGGTTCCATGGTTCATTCTGTGTGGGAGCTAGCTTCATCTCTGTGCTGCTAGAAAGAGGGAAAGAATAAAAGAGCCTTTATAATTATAGAGAGTGATAAGTCTATGCTTCTTTAACTAGTGACTGGTCGAATGCTCTTGATTGACGCCGTGTTACCAAAAGAGAGAGTATAAGCAGTGTGTTGTCTCTTTCCTCTACATTGGTACCGACCGAAGTGCTCATTGATCGAAGGCAGCAACCAAAGAGGCTGGAAGTTATTTGGCTCATGTATTTATATTGTTGCTAATTAAAGGCAACGAGCAGGCAGAAGCGTGATCACGACGGACAAAATGCTTAGCAGCATTTCGTCCGTCTTCGAAGTTCTGAGTTCAAATTCCGCCGAGGTTGACTTTGCCTTTCATCCTTTCTAGATTGATAAAATGAGTACCAGTTAAGCACTGGGGGGTCGATGTGATCTATTTACTGGCCTTGTGCCAAAATGTGAAACCAATTAAAGTAAGGTCGAACTAAAACAATTTATTTTTGCAGTATATCAGGATTGACCTTTCTAATTACCAGAGAAAGATCGAGAAGTCAACTTATTTACAATAATTTCTGAGTGCAGAAAGGCGAAAACAATAGACTGAAGATTTGTTTGACAATGTGGAAAAATGTGGATTCAGTTTCGAATCTTAGCCTACACACACACACACACACACACACACACACACACACACACACACATATATATATATATATATATATATATATATATATATATATATATATATATATATATATAAAAGGCAGATTTTCTCTGTGTGTATGCATGTTTAAAATTTATACATTTACACAATTCCAAATTTAGTGGAGGAAAACATCGGGATTAATATTCTAAATACCATAACGTAGGTCATAGGGTCATTTTTTCAGTCAAAATAACTCCTAATTACAAAAAAAATCGATAAAACTACATACATAATCATTTTCCCCTCTAACACAATCTAATTTACTCTTTCTACTCCAATTGCAAATCGTTTCAACAGCTACTTTCTCTTATGAACGTTTACGAACGATCCAAGAAAAAAGACAGAAAGAAACGAAGGAGAAAGAGAGAGAGTCAAATAAACAGACATACTACCAATCATACGTAAATACACACATATATCTACACATACATGTACCTATGGTTACCAATGACTTCATTCTACTTGGCGGGAATTGTAAGTTCACTTTCCATTTCTAACACCGTCATTCACCAAGATAAAAAAAAAAAATAGCGACACATCTTTTTCAAATACGATCACAAACATTTATTCCCTACAAACCATATATATACATACATACAAATACACACATACATACAAATAAACACATACATACAAATACCTGTCAATCTTTTTCAAATACAATCGACAGTCAAACATTTATTCCCTACAAACTGTGAATTTTTTGAAAATCTTTCTTAAAACACATTTACTTACTACCATATATATATACAGAGAGACAATACACACTAATACACACATACATACAAATACATACATACATACATACATACATACATACATACATACATACATACAAATACATACATACATACAAACACCTGTCAGTTTTTATATTTATTTGCCGTTTCTTATCACCCTTTCCCCCTTCAATTTTAAGCATACTTTTCAAGACAATTTCTCTGTACAAGTAACTTTCACGTCGACAGTCAGACATTTATTCCCTACACTGTGAGTTTTTGAAAATCTTTTTTTAAAATACATTTACTTACTACCATATATAGAGAGAATACACACTCATACATACATACATACATACATACATACATACATACATACATACATACATACATACATACAAATACACATACATACAAATACTTGTCAATTTTTTTCAAATACAATCGACAGTCAAACATTTATTCCCTACAAAGTGTTTTTTTTAATCTTTTTTAAAACACATTTACTTACTACCATATATATAGAGAGAGAGGAGGAATACACACTAATACATTCATACATACATACATACATACAAATACACACATACATACAAATACCTGTCAGTTTATTTATTTATTTGCCGTTTCTTATCACCCTTTCCCCCTTCAATTTTACGCATACTTTCCAAGACAATTTCTCTGTACAACTAACGTTCACCCTTTCTTTGGGACATGAAATGCCACCGAAAAAGAGAAGTCTCCATACCGCGTCAGTACCGTGATTTCAGCAAACGAGTCCTCCGACCAAACACCTTTTAGACTTTCACAGAGCGCCTTACGTTCAGCGGAAAGCCGAGCTGCTGAAAGTTTCCAACAGCATACCGTACGCCTAACCAAAATGGCTTCATACAATGCTGCTTCCAGGGCTACACAGGGCTCAGAACAAAGGGCGACTCGCCTGCCTAGAAACGCTACTGCTAATGCTGTTTCCAGGGCTTCAGAGGGTCAGGAACAAAGGGCCACTCGACTGGCTACAAACGCTGAAGCTACTGCTGCTTCCAGGTCTTCCGAACGTCCGCTGCCGTTGATGGAAAAGAAAGACGCTGTATTCACGTGCGAACGTTTTACACACCCTTCCAGGACTACCTACCAAATTGTTACAATTGTTAGAACGATAACACAGCCATTTCAGGGCCACCTCACATTGTATTGCTACCCCCTTCTGAGAGTGTTGCAATGCTCTTTGCGGGGCTTTCTATCCAGTTGCAAATCGATTGGTTGGGCGTAAACTTACATCAATCTTTGCCTCAATAATCATAATTGACTAGAATCGAGTACTTTAAAGCAATTAAGCCCCGAGCAACGCTGGACATTTCTGCTAGTATATATATATATATATATGTGTATATATATATATATATATATATATACATGCATTTATGTATGTGTGTGAGTGTATACATACTCACACACACATTTATATTTTAATCGTATATGTGTGCATATATGTTTTGTATGCAAAGTTGTCTTAAACAGATTTGAGACAGCGATCTACAAACTCTAAAACAAAAAAAAAGTGAATACGTTAGTGATTTTCAACACCACAAAAATTAAGAGAATAAAAAATAAGAACACCAAGAAATGTTTGTGGTGGAATATGCCGTAAGTACTCCAAGTACTTACGGCATATTTCGTTATGCAACTGTAATATACTATCAGGCTCAGTAAAAAGTAAGCAACGTTTTGAAACATGAAATTCATCAAAATATATTTCAACAAAGCGAAAATTTTATTCCTCAAAGTAAGTACCATTACAATCAACACATTTTTGCCAACGAGTTACAAGTTTGTTTATTCCGGTAACATAAACATCTGGAGTTCTGGAGCTGACGAACTCTTTGAATGCACTTTCAGCAGATTTGCCCAAACGCGTCAATAAATTAACATTGATAGTTTTTCACCGTTGTTACAATTATCTATGGTGTCCCTTGCGCACCCACATGCCCAAGATGCGAGCAGGACAGAGAAACTATTCTGCACGCAATTGTGCAATGCCCCAAAATCTCTGAGATGTGGGTTTACGTTGAATATCTGCTGTCACGGCTAGGAAAAGTACAGCTGTCATCCGAGTCGATTGTAAAGATTGTTCCTCCTGCCTCTTCTAACAAAGAAGGCAAGGCTTGTTTTCTCGCTGTGGTCGCTATAACGAAAGTAGCGGTATGGAAGACCCATGTGAAAGGAATCGTGACAGGCACATTCATCTCCAGCCTTGGACTGGTCCATTTCCTCATCTACCACCTTACAAGGAATATAAGGCTGGAGATAAAATGTCTGTCACCTGATGTACATGGAAAAAGATGGAAGGATGTGGCGAGTTTATTGCGAATGAATGCGGGGTCGAAGCAAAACCCGTCCCCCACTTCATTGCTTGTGTATTTGTTTTGCTTACCATTTGTTTATCATTCGATTATATAAATTTTAAACTTTTCACCTCCGTATAAAAACCATACGCACTATCGAACCCTCCCTCTATGTTTGGCCCCCTGTTACAATCATCTAAAATGGAACTGTCAAAGCGCGATATTCGAGCAATTTTGCTATTTAACTTCAAAAGGGGATGTAAAGCAACTGAAACTGCTCGCGATATCAACGAAACGTTTGGTGAGGAAATGACCAGTGAGTGATCAGCTCGAAAATGATTTAAACGATTTTGCAGTGGAAACCTGAGCCTTGATGATCGTGAGCGTTGTGGATGCCCATCTGTCATCGATGACGGTTAATTAAAAACCGTCATTGAGAAAGATCCGCGTTAAAACAACTCGAAAACTGGCAAAAGAACTTCAAGTTAACCAGAAAACTTCCTGTAACCATTTGCATGCGATCGAAAAAAAATTTTTTAAAGCTCGACAAATTGGTACCACACGATTTGAATGAAAATTATAAATGTGCAGATATGAAATTTGCTCGTCGCTTCTTCTCCGTAACCAGAACGATCCATTTCTCGACCGTATTGTAACTTGCGATGAAAAGTGGATTCTGTACAATAATATAAAACGTTCTGCGCAGTGGTTGGACAAAGATGAAGCACCGAAAGCCTTCCCTAAATCTGAGCTCTTCAAAAAGAAGGTTATGGTGACTGTTTGGTGGTGTACTGCTGGACTTATCCATTATAACTTCTCAAAACCCGGAAAACCCATTACTACAGAAACATATTGCCATGAAATTGCCAAAATGAATTTTAAAAAAACTGCTACTCCTGCATCCCAGACTGGTTAACAGAAGAGGACCAATCATTCTTCATGACAATGCTTGACCACACGTTTCACTAATGACGCTCCAGAAGTTGAGCGAACTTGGCTACGAAGTTCTTCCCCATCCAGCTTATTCCCCAGACCTTTCTCCTACCAACTGCCGCTTTTTCAAACACCTTGATGGTTTCCTGCGAGAGAAAGGGTTAAAAAATCAAACCGATGCTGAAAGTGCGTTCAAAGAGTTCATCAGTTTCAGAACTCCAGATTTTTATGACACCGGAATAAACAAACTTTCAACTCGTTGGCAAACATGTGTTGATTATAATGGTACTTACTTTGAGGAATAAAATTTTCACTTTGTTGAAATATATTGTGATGAATTTCATGTTTCAAAACGTTGCTTACTTTTTACTCAGCCCGATAGTATATTACGGTTGCATAACGAAATACCGTGTACCTACAAGTCATTAGTTAGTCCTAAGTTCTCTTATAAGATGAGGTGGTTACCACTGGAACACTTCTTCATAAGAAATTTTATAGTCGTTCTACTCAGTCAGGACTAATCTGGGGCTAAACAACAACAAAATCCTCTGATATACATAGCTTTGTATACCAAAAATTGTTTTTTCTTCTTTGCATACACAACAGAATCTCAACTTATTTTTTTTCGTTTTTGTTTTTACAACTACATAGAGTTTTAACCATTTTTATCACTAAAGAGGTCTTCTTTCTGAATTATTTATTTACGTATTTATTTATTCAAAAGGAGGTTATTTTCTTCCACCAAAAGACTTCAGTATTTGAGTTTCTCAAAGTAATCTCATAAGTGGATACTACACACTGGGAGTTTCTCTGGTGTACGTTAAAACAATATGCAATATTATATTGAAATAATTCATTATCAAAACAAATGCTTTTACGATGCTTTGATTTTTTTCAACCATTAACAGTTTGAGTATTCTTACTCTAGGGATAACACCGAAACAAAGGGTTAACTTTAATAAATCAAAGAAAGAAACCTCAGTTGTTCTTCAACTATAAGAGTTGATTTGTGATTTAAGGCAAGGCACTTTGTTCTACTTAACCTCATTCTATATACACAGCTGAAAATATGCATACCCTGCAATCTGGGTGACCCAGTACACTAAGATGGGTCAAATATTTGTTTTGAGAATCGGTATTTTGATAGGAATGTTATGGATTCATTGCATCAATTACAAGACTTTGCCTTCTGATTTCATATTTTTCTCCCAAGAATATACATTAGTTTTGCTTCACGTTCAACTTTCTGTATATTTTTACATTCTGAGCCTAACTGATTTTGTTTTCAATTTTGTCATTGTTATTTATTTATTTTTTGCTTTTTCATTTTTATTAGCGACATAATCTTGTGTTAATGTTCGACAGCTTTCCACTAGCATCTGCAATAGTCATAATTCAACGTAGTAAAACATATATAAACAAATAGGAATGCCTGTAAATGTTCTTCTTGTTTAAGATATTTTTGTTTGGGTTTACCGAGCAAATATTTATGTTGTTTATATATCGTTTGGTACGGAGATGACAAAAGTATAAAATGTTAACCTTATCATGAAATCTGACTTCAGTTTAAATATTTACTCTCCGATATAAAATAAATCAGAAACTAAGTCAATTATTTCTGTTTACCAAACCTTTAGCTGTTGATTGGAGACCGATAAGAAAATAGGAAAGGATGTGAAAATATTGGAAGAGTTGCAGGGGGCGGTTGTTTGTTTGTTTTTCTTCTATTTTATCTTATTTCTCATACATTTATGCTTTTGCACTGTTAGGACATCATTATGAGAAACAGGATCGTTAGGTTTTAAATCATAATTGACGAATCCTATTTCTTTCTACATCTTTGTATTCTAGCGAGAGAAGTAACAAATAGTCGAATGACTAAGTTGATAAACCCATCATCAAGAGAGTTCCGTGACCTAGTCCTTGTTTTGTCCCTAGTTCGGTGTTAGATATTCTAGCAAGGCACTAAGCTTTCATGGGCCTCACCAGACAGCAGGATAAATTAGAAACCAAAAAATAGATCAATTCTGGAAATGTACAGCAAACGAACCGGGAATTATTGGGTGGCTGATGGGTTACAATGCAAAGAATGGAATGTCTCAATCATGAAACTTTCTTTTGTGTACTTAAATAGACCGAAATTTGAATTAGAATCCATTTAAATCCAACTGATTAATAAAAGCTGTGAATGGTCGATGGGATAGAAAAACCGACCAGCTAACCAAGATGTCTCCAGTTCATATCGTTTCTTTAACGGCATGATGTGCTCCTTGCAATACATTATATCTTACATACAAGTCTGCCTAACTTAGAGATAGCGGCTACGTAATAAATTTACTGCTGTATTCAGCGTCATTGTTGTCAAAGCCTGTTTTATTAATTTGCAGTTCTCAGTTAAATTTTTTGTACATCGAAAGCTACCCTATCCAGATTTATTTCAAATTTACTTAATGCTACAAAAACTATTTCATTGAAGTCTGGTCGTTAATTCATCAGTGGTAATACACAGTATTAGTTAGGTTGCGAGTGAAGATGAGATTTTAGTAGAAAGTGGGTTATACATCTTTAGATTGTATACCTGACTTTCCTACTATAAAACTTAGAATATAACGGAACGCTGAACTCCAGACTAAACAACTTAAACAACATTTATTCAGGTGGTAAACATATAAACACATCTTTAGTTCTTGTTGTTACAGCTTCTGTGTGTATGAGCATAGTGCTGGGACGTTGTTCTATAGATGTGAGCGAGCTGTCGAGCGTAAGTCCGAAAGATGTAGAGAGACAGCTTAAACATGTCCATGCTCAATCGCTGGCCAGCGAGAAAGAGAATGAATTGAGCGGGAAACGCTTGGTTGTTTAATTCTACGCATGCGTGAGACTACGCATGCGCACAGCGTTACTACAGAGCTCCCTTGCCAGTGCGGAAACGCACGATAAATGAAATCTGTTAGAACGCCTGAGGCAGGATGGCCACTGAAAACCACCCACAAGATGTGGTACAAACACACACAAAGAAAATTCAAAGAAATGAAATGTACACTTGTGAAATACATGCATGCAACGTATAAATGAAATGATGATGACAAAACAACCGTGATGACAACTGTCCAGGAAACTGGAATCACGCGATGTAAAAGTCTGAGTGTTTGTTTTCCCTGAAAGGAAAGAAAATGTATGAGTGCACAAGTGTGTGTGAGAGAAAAAACACAGAACATGCAATGTATAAATGAAATGACAATGACAAAACAACCGTGATGACAACTGTCCAGGAAACTGGAATCACGCGATGTAAAAGTCTGAGTGTTTGTTTTCCCTGAAAGGAAAGAAAATGTATGAGTGCACAAGTGTGTGTGTGAGAAAAAACACAGAACAAGTGAAAGTGTCTGTAGTATAGACTGCGAAAAATCCCAAAACACCGAGATAGAGTACATTGATGAAGACGTCGGCGAAGGAACTGCTATAGCTGTGTTCTGTATGTGTGGTGGTAATGATTCAGTTGAAACTTGGCGACGTCGGGGGGAAAGCTTGTAATTGATAGTAGTAATTGTTGTCGTCACGGTGGTAATCTTGGTTGGCGCACGACGCTGGTGGCGAAAAGACTGTTTGGTGATGAGTGTTTGAAGAGGTACGCTTTTACAGACAGTCGACAGACAAATCTCTGTACGACCATTAGCAAAAACCTCGAAGAAAAATGTTCTTAACCCAAGATGAAAAAACGACCGTGTGAAATGAATAACAAGAGTTATTGTGTGGCATAAAAGATGTATGTGTAATGTGAGAGTGTGAATGCGACATATAAGAACATAATAAAAACAGGCCGTAATTCCTGTCTGTTTTTCGTGAGTGGAAAAATCCACTCTAACAGAGGCGAGAATAAAAACCGCTCTTGTTGAGTCGTGTTGACTATGGTTGGAGATATTGGTAATGTGTAGTTCAGTCTCCATGGCCGTATTTGTTCTTTAGTCGGGGTTCACCAGTTATAGGTTGGTAGTCCAGAGTCCATGCTGCGTTTTTCTTCGTCGGGGGTCACCACTTTAGTAGAAAGTGGGTTATTTCAGCTCAGCGGGCTGCGTGTTCGAATCACGTCGGGGGTCAACACTTTAGTAGAAAGTGGGTTATACATCTTTAGATTGTATACCTGACTTTCCTACTATAAAACTTAGAATATAACGGAACGCTGAACTCCAGACTAAACAACTTAAACAACATTTATTCAGGTGGTAAACATATAAACACATCTTTAGTTCTTGTTGTTACAGCTTCTGTGTGTATGAGCATAGTTGTTGGGACGTTGTTCTATAGATGTGAGCGAGCTGTCGAGCGTAAGTCCAAAAGATGTAGAGAGACAGCTTAAACACACGTCCATGCTCAATCGCTGGCCAGCGAGAAAGAGAATGAATTGAGCGGGAAACGCTTGGTTGTTTAATTCTACGCATGCGTGAGACTACGCATGCGCACGGCGTTACTACAAGATTGACCACACTAGTATCTATGCAAGTTTCCATATTTTTTCATTACCCGGAACATTTTCATTGACGTGTGTACAACAATTATAAATAAAACAGTATACATGAGATTGTGAATGTGATGGTTAAAATCATTCATTGCATAAAATATTTTAGTTATATATATGAAAATCGTTCATGGTTATTGAAGGCCAAAATAAGTATAAAGTGTGAGAATACCTTATCACAAAATTGATCGACAGAGTTCTGCGTAAAACCTAGGATTATTCTATCAAGGAGTTCAAGATCTCAGCTTTTTATGCCATTCAGTCAAGATTTTGGAATCTTTGGCAGAAAAATTCTCCAAACTTACTTCAAGTCTACTGCTTCTTTGGTTACATCCCAGTAGATTTAATTGGTCAAACTAGGTTTATGTAGACATTGGTGCATTATATAGCAACAAAGTTAACTTTTCATATGACGTAATGGTTCAAAACTCAGTAGAAGCCTCGCTGCACCATAGTTGAACATAGATTCAGAAAGGATTACTGCGTGTCACTGAATAACATTACTAAGTCAACAATTTGCATTACTGAAATAAAATACGTTTCAAATTGTTTTCCTCTATTCATATGTTCATATCATTTCTTCCACATTGTACGGCATGTAATGAATAATCATCGGTTATTGTACACACGATGGATTACATTCCACTGAATGTATAGGCTACACAGATTACCGTACGAAGCAGACATTAACAACTTACCATTCCTTTGTTCGTTGTGCTCTCAGCTCTTAACGGAATCACTGGGGCGCCGATGAGACATACAGTATGTCTTAAGCAATCTAAACTTAGAGGAGCACATTTCTCTCCATGGGTGAACAAGGTCGATTTCTTCCAGAGAAGAAGAAGAAGAAGAAGAAGTGATAACCTTGCAATGAATAAGAAGTGGGGATTCAATAGGGAAAACAAACTGACCAGTGGCAAGTACACAGCATCTGTTACGTTGTGAACTGCTTCTTATGAAAGTAGGAGATGGGTTCGAAAAATGAGGCCCACTTCGCTATAACTTTTACAAACTATGGACAACATGAGCAGCATCAGAAAATATATTTTACGGAGGAAGAATCGTATTTATTTGTGTATAATGCAAAAAAAATAATATATCAAGATCAAAACTAGAGGTGAGAAGGTAGTATAAAACTTAAGAAAAGAAAATGTTTTAGCGGTTTTAATGTACAAAAAACGGAGCTATAGTATATTTTTGATTGTATTGTACAGTGTTATTGACTCCCTTTGCAACCATTTCCTCTAAACCAGTTCGTACATTAACATCAATACACAAACATTTACATCAGATTATCCAAAACTATATTTAAACGTCAGTGCTTCTGTATTACATACCACACTAAATATTTATATTAAGCCTCAGGGTCTAAAATGATGTGTGGTGTGTATAAGAGAGATAAAGAGTATCTGTGTGTTTATATGTACGTAGAGGAGCGTGTATATGTTTGCACAAGTATGAATGTGTAAGTTTTTCTCTGTGCGCTTGCATATATGCGTATTTGTGTGCACACAAATACACACATACGCATACGAGTTTGTGTGAATTTAGGTTTGTGTGAAAATGTTATGTGTGTGTGTGTGTGTGTGTGTGTGTGTGTGTGCGTGCGCGTGCGTGTGAGTGCTTGTTTGTATGTTACTGTGTGTGTGAGAGTGCTTGTGTGTATGTTACTGTGTACGTGTTCCACATAAGACATTGATATATATCTCAAACGATTCGTGTCAACAAACTCAACATATGCGGTCATTATGTCTCACGCTAGAAAACTAGAACTGACAAAATTAACGTCCCCAGAGATGGAGCTGTAATTGCACGGAGACGAAACAAAATTTCAAAAGAAACAGTGAGTGAGAAAGAGAAAAAAGATGGCAGAAGTAACAAAGAGCACAAGAAAAAAACATGATGTAAACAACCTCGTTTTGAAAAGAGACATTGAAGCTAAAATAATGTGGCGACCTTTAAATATAAGGAAAGGATATTAGGAAAAGAGCATTGTGAAGAAAAAGTAATCACTAATCAAAGACATTCTAGTCGTGACCATCCTGTCTTTTTATTTTCGATCATATTTATTTAGAATTACAATGAGTCATTCTCTTTTTTAAGACGGTAGGGTAAGATTAGAGGAAGATTTCACAGCTATTTCTAACATGCCGAGTGTTTGTCTATACAGAGGCTTGTTTGTTTCTTGCTATGAGTGGTGTACTTTTTATTCAAAAGAGAAGCTCCCTGCCCATTGCTTACTCGACGTAGAGCCATATCGGAAACAGTGAACAAATGCGCACACTGACACAGATTTTACTATCTCACCACCGATAGATTTTAGGAAATTTTTTTCCGCCTTGCAAATTTTCAATGAATTTTTTATGGCTACACCAAAAGTGGAAGAACAGCACTCATGGCTTTTTTCTTTTTTACGTCTCGGAAATTGATGAAACATAAGAGGAATAAACCACAACTTATAAGTAATCCTCAACCCACAGATATATTCCAAATGAATGCAACAGAGGGAATACTACTTTTAAGGTATCTTAAGACCAAGAGTTAAACTACGTGTTAGATCAGGTGATGTATAATACCTAAGGACAAATACAATTCATCCAACAGGCTTCCACACAGTTTCCTTTAACCTAGTTTCACTTGTACGACTGGGTCAACCCAAGGTGCCGCGAAGTAGGAGTGAATCTGGAAAACGTAACTGTAAAGCAAATGTTTTTGACCATACAATCATAAAATTATTAGTATCGGAAATGAGATTGAGGGACGTTCAGATACTAAGGGATTGATGATAACGTCATGGATGGTTTCAAACTCTGGCACAAGACCAGAAATTTTAAGAGAGGTGTGAGTCGATTACACCGACTCCAGTATTCGACTGGTAATTATTTTATCGACCCCGAAAGGATGAAAGGCATTATTGACCACGGGAGAATTTTAACCCAATACCGTCAGAAATTCCACTAAACATTTTATTCGACACGTTTATGATTCTACCAGCTCTCTACTTTCTACAATGTTATGAATGAAGTAATACAGCACTAAATCGATACCGAATCGCGAACACACTCAGCCTTGGACTAAATTCTACTCTGCACTACTAACCAGTTTGTTTGTGTAAAAATATTGCGACCATTTTATATTTGGATATTTATTTAGGTTTATTGAAAAGATTTGGGGTTCAAAACTAAATTAACTACAATATAAAGTCAGCAACTAACAAATTGAATGTCAGTTTTCTTAAAAGCATTAACAACGTACAGCGAAGTGAATTTATTTTAGACAACAATTGAAACCAGGTTGCGGACTCGTCCTACCAGGAACTTCACTATACAGTATTCGCTTACCTTGTCACTGAAAATAAGTGAACACGGAATTGAATGGTTCTCACGAAAAGCAAACGTTTCATTCATGTGAAAAGTTTCATTGTTGCTGTATCAAGACCAATATAACTGCTCATTGCCGGAAAATCTGCTGTCACTAGAGGAAAGAATAATTATGACAGCTGAAAAAAAATTCCCTTCTAAATGTGCAAAACAATCACTCAGCTTACTTTTTAGTATAACACGAAATTCTAGCTGTATAAGCTCAAATAAACATATATTAACCGTTTTTAAGTAGAGTTCACTGTCAACAGATTCAAATACTAAAATGACAAGCAATACATCCTGAGTTGGCTAGGTACTGCTGTTTCGAAGCTTCATTTCATGTTGTATTCTCTTTCTCTCTACTCCCGATTCACACATCTCACGGTACTACTGTTTATCTATTTGGTTTGGTTTGGACTAATATAATAGTACGAATACCCAAAGTTAGCGGTAAAATTTTCATTGGAGTGTTTGTTTTTTTTTCTAAAGGTGAATGATTATTAAAAATTTTTTCTTTCTTTTCGCAAAGCAGCATATTATCATTCATATCATTTCAATATATTTGAAAATTAATATAGTTACCGGTCTAATGCCAGCCTCAATAGATCAAACATTCTCAGTAGCCATATAACTGATTGATTCCCTTTAGATTTTGTGGTATGGGGGAAAAAACGTAGTTCGCCTACCTCGCAACTCCTCTCGATCCTTTCCAACCGGGATATAATCATAGGAGCCCTACCCGCATAGCCTCTGGCCAGAACCTAATGGCGAATTCTCTGCACTCATGTGGCCACCATATCCGTCCCAAGCGACAATCCCAAAGCAAAAGTGATCCACGCTAGTCTCCCTCGGCTCACATGACTTCTTTCGGTCCTCTCCTTCCGACAAGACACCTCGGCCGTTCGCATGACGTCACTGACTCTATACTTCCGGTCCTCCCCAGCCCCACACGCACCTCTTATCTCAAAGATTCCACCCCCACCCCCATCACCTCATTCTATGTCAAAATGCGCGATCCACCTGGGCAGACATCGTACTTGCTGTTACCCCCGCAGTGATGGAACGCTGCTCGCATCCTCTCTTCCTCCTTCTTCATTCGACGAATCGATAATCCTACAGTCATCCAAAACATGACGCGGCATTCTATTCACAGACATGTCGTTTCGAGACTTACAGCGCGCATTTGAGAGCTTTACCCACACTTCATCCCCTACCAGCACGAAGGCAGGTTCTCTCTCCCACAGATCGCTTTGATACCGTACACGGGTGTCTACATTCGTATCTGAATATCGTTCTGTGTAGCACCAACTCCTCAGCCTTTCCTGACCGAGGCGACATACTATACAAAAATACTGCTTCAATTGTTGAGACATGTCCCCCTCTCTGCCATGATTTTGATTTAAGTTGGTGTCTCTCTACGATCCTAATTTTACTCAGCCTTTACGCCGCTTTGAAGAAGCGGTTCACCTTCCACTTACCAAACATTTCCTTCGGTACTTCCGAGCAAAATACAGTATATTTGTCCATGAGCAACTCATCCACAAAACCCGCTCCAGGAATATCTCATTCAGGACTCGTGCAACTTTATCTGCAGTCCCCGTCTTGATTTCCCTCTATATCGCCATCTGCCTCGATCTGCAGTTGACCATCAAGAGATACATCCCCAGCCAGCAGTGTATCACATCCACTGCTAATCGTTTCCAGCTGTGTTCCACTGAGATGTTTCTCATCTCGCGCACACCCAGAGCGGAGTCGACGGATTGTCACAAACCCGATCATTTTCAGAATGCTCTGTCTTGTAACGTCGAAGCCAACTATTCTTGGCGAGGTACAGGGTCTTATCTACTCCTCTATGATGCATGGTATGCAGTCTTCTCAACCCCGAGTCGCTTAGCCGACATACTGTAGGTGTCTCCCACTCCGAATCCTCTGGCTCTGCTAACCAGGCTTTCTTCACCCTGGTTATGACGCCCGCCTTATTTCTTTCGAGGGCACAAAGACCGCGCTCAATTTCAGATCAGATTCGGCAGTTAGCTCTCCCAGAATACCGAGGTGACACTTCATTAACATTTTTGCCAATCCTTTCGTTCATGCACTTCTATCATCAGTTATCACTGATCCTACCCTTCCAAGCACAATGGCCCAATTGGTCTGAATCTTGATAGTACGCAGCCCCCATTTCGAGGCCAGATTCACTTCCTTAAGCACTGTGTCCAACTCAACCACGTTGATGTGGTTGCATCATCAGTTTTCCTGAGCCAGGTTGTGTCCTCCACCTTTAGAACGACTCCTATAGTTAGCGGCTAGTATCGCATCGTATGGCCCCATTCTCTAATTTAGGCACATACCAGCTTCCTCTTACTGGATCTTCCGCATTAATCCTCTCTAGCATCTCCCGCATTACAGCCATTTTGTTCCCCCACCTCCCAGCTCGCCTCATCCGCTCGTCTCTTGATGTAACTACAAGCTATTCAGAGTCACTCTACAATTGGATAGTGAACAGCCAGTCTCCCATACATGGAGAACAGTTCTTGTCTGTTCACACAGGTGCTCATTTCCGGAATCGTGTTTCCTCTCCGAAATACCAATATTTCTGCAGCCCCTCCTACCATCGCCCCCTGCAGTTTCACAGTTAGTCCGAACTTCTTTAGGTGACCTGTGACCTCTGTTGCCGACACCATGATCTCACCCTATACTTCCGGCTCACCTCAGCCTCACAGATTTTACTGATACTTACAGGTAAAATTACTTGGATGCCAAAAACAACATCAAACGTGAGAAGGCAGAATTCAAATGACCTAAAAGACAGAATATGGGAATATTTTAAGGGCAAAAAAATGTGGGAAGTGATATTAAAAGACATTTATTTACAGCTTTAAAAGTGATTTTGTTGAAATATTTTATTTTGGTTCCGTTAGAATAACGAAGGAAAGCGAGATATGGTACGCATATTTACATGCAAAAAGCGAATAATAATAGAATTGTATTGCAGGAATCCGATATTAAAGACAAAAGCGACAACTGAAATAGTTTACTGAATACGACACTTCTTTAAACTCTTCGCTATTGAACAATTTTCTTCTTTGTCTTTTTTTTTTCTTTTGTTTTATAAGCATAAATAGTTCAAACTGTTGGAAAGTAGCATTTTATATGTTGGTACTACTGTTTATCTCAACCGTTGCTGAGATTTTTCTCTGTCTATTTCTTTTGCATTTAGTTTAGCCCAATATTTGCCATGAAGGGGCTTTTCTTGCCATCGTTTTATCATGGTCCGTTGCTGTTCTAGTTTTAGTTTGGGTTTCATTTGTTTTATAGCTTTTCTTCTTCTTCTTCTTCTTCTTCTTCTTCTTCTTCTTCTTCTTCTTCTTATTTGTTAGGTAGTATGATTTCTTGTTTGTATTTGTCAGCTTCCTTAAATACTAAAAACAGTTTTTTATTTTGCTCGTGTTTTGCGGCTATTTGTATTAGTTTTCCTTGCTTCTGAAGTAGGTAGTTTTGCAATCTTATGGTGGTTATTTTATAATAGTTTTATTATTATTATTATTATTATTATTATTATTATTATTATTATTATTATTATTATTATTATTGTTCAGTAGTTTTATTTTTATAACGTGCTTTCACTTCACTACCGAGCGCAGCTCTGTGCGCCTTGGGTATGTGCTGTGGTTTGCTGTGGTGCTCTTATGTTTACTGTATTGAAAGTGTTTTGCGTAGAATGTGTGCAGTACCCAGTAGTGCAATTTTCTGTATGTTATATATATTTGTAAGTCCTGGTATTTTTGTTATGTATTTTTCTGAATATTTTTTTTATTATACCTAAGGCACCTACTATGATAGGAATTGTTTCTGTTATTATTATTTTGGCCGCCATACGGGAAAGATACGAGAACTTGGAGCTCCATAAGTCGTAAGAATGTTCTCAATATTTTCGGCCGGTTAATACCCCACTTATTCATTTTAATAGGTACAGCTTTGTTTTTAACTTTGCCTGGACTGCGCTGGTAGTATCTCTGTTTAGAGACACCCCCTGGTTTGCAGGGAGTGCACATCAATATTTTTGAACTCTCTTGAACTATCTGGAAAAAGCAAATGTTTTGTTATTTTCCAAATACTTTGAAACATGGCGGAGAAAGAACAATTTGTAATGTTTGATAATAGGACGTGTTCCTTGTCCGAAAAGCAAGAGAATGCTGACGTAGCGTTGACTACGTGGGGTGCTGGAAAGTTCCTGGCTTTAAGGTTATCGTGAAGAGGTAGAGCTGTTATCTTTTCACGGAATGTAGAACAACTATTTAAAAGAACAACTATTTAGATGATGATATATAATAGTCATGAAGGTATATGAGTCAGCTGGAAAGAATCTGGCTTCAGTGTTCTGGGACAAAGACAGAATACTCCTCATAAAACACCTTCCAAAGTGTCGCACCATTAACGCAGAATACTACATTCTCTGTTGGACGAACTGCGGGGAAACCTTAAACCAGAGACGCCACGGAAAGCTGAGCCGTGGTGTCTCGTTTTTGCATGACAATGCACCAGCACACATAGCATATGAAACTCTATTGAAAATACGCGACTTTGGCTTCGAATTGGTAAACTGCCCACCTTACTCTCTTGACTTGGCCCCCTCCGACTATCGCCTCTCTCCTCAGTTTGACATGCCTGGTTTATTCCATGAATTTTATGTGTTCATACCAGATTTGTTTGGCAGCCTCTTGGCAGACGTCTATCGTAATTAGCAGCAGAACGGGAGAATTCCTAATGCAGTTAGCCGGGGTGTGGTAGCATTGCTGACAAAGGACGCCAACAATGAGGACGTTCAAGGGAATTTTCGGCCCATCACTCTGCTAAACACATAGTTTAAAATTTTGACCAAGGTGTTAGCAAAAAGTTGGTGCTTGTTGTCGGTAATCTGGTCGGGAAAGCGGAAACGTGCGCAATCCCAACCAGGTTTATCCACGACAATCTCCACCTTATGCAATACATCATAGAGAGGGTTGGGACAAAAACTGGTTTCTGTGGGGCCCTGATCAATTTGGATCAGTGCAATGCATTCGATAGGGTCGACCTTCGCTACTTGAAAGCAGCCGGTTTCAGACCCGGATCGCTGCAACGCACTGCAGCGTAATAGAACGACCGTGCGAACCAAAGGAGAATGGCGACGAGACGGAAAAGGCTCCTTTTAACGCGCCGCACGGTCGAACACAAAAAACATAATATATGACATAGAAGGCTCGTCGTGAGAGATACGAGCCAAGTGCCAGTAAAAGAACAGAGTGAGTGGCAGACACAACTGTTAGATATATAACGAGAGTAAGTTTATTAACATAGTGAAACTGAAGTGTCTGTGTGTGTGTGCATGCGGCATATATAAATAACACAATACATAAGTCAGGCCTTCGTGTACAAGAGTATGTATACAACAATGTGAAATAACGGACAGTCGTATAAGCAATAGTGTATGCGGCATATATAAATAACACAGTAGATAAGTCAGGCCTTCGTGTACAAGAGTATGTATACAACAATATGAAATGACAGACACGTCGTACAAGCAATAGTGTGTGTACAATAAGTGAGAGTACAAGTGTGTGTGAGTGAGAGGAACACAGAACATAGAAAGAGTATCTGTAACATAGACTGTAAAAAGTCTTCAAACACTGAGATACAGAAAAACCAGTTCGTATAAGAGTTACACAAGATATAGTATGTTCATACGCAGGAAGTTGTGGCCAAGGAGCAGAGCTGTGGTATCACAATATGTGTGTTGAGCGTCGATGCTGTGACCAGTTACCTGATACAGAATATTCTCGCAGATTAGTTCTGACTGTTGCTCGTGGTGGAAATAATCCACTCTTACAGTGTCGAGATAAAACCGCGGTTGATGTTGGTGTGTACTCTGGTGGTGCTGCTGGCGACGACATTGTGGTAGTCAGTACATAGGTGGTGAAGACGTCGTCGCTGTAAACTGCCTGGAGCTGTGTTCTGTATGTGTGGTCAGCGACCAGACCTGTGAGAGAACTGAAATCGAAGACGACTGGCGTCGTTGGAGCGGGCTTATTTATAGGTGAAATAGGGCTCACCGGAAACGCAGAAAAACTCTCTCTCACGTGACCTTATCTGAAGGCCACGATTGGACGGTGTATGCACCCTGGCGCGAAGCAGAACTGGAGACAATTGCCGCGCAAATAAGAACCAATCAGGGTGGTGAACAGAAGAGTCCAAGGCAGCTGAAGGCTAGATGTTAGCAGCTTCGTTATCATTTATGATTGAATGCCCGAGAGAGAGGTTTCACTACAGCAGCACCTGCTCGGTGGTCAAAGTAAACAGCTACATATCGGAACCGTTTCACCTCGCACGCTTGGTCCGTCAGGGATACCCGCTGTCATTTCTTCTGTATGTGCTGGCTCTCGAGCCACTGCTTCAGAAGCTGGAACAGTTGAGGGGGCACTCTTTTCGAACGGGAGAGCAGCATCGGCATCCGTGGAGACAGTCGGCTCCATTCTAAAGGAGTATGAGTCAGTTGCAGGGGCCAAAATCAACGCCGACCAGTCAGTGGGCGACTGGCACCTGGAGAGGCAGGTCGCTGCCATCGGATGGTGTCGTCGGACGTTGAACTGACGGATCAATTAAACTGCTCTTTATAAGACGGTAGACTCCCTCTCGTCGGCTGGTACTGACAAGATGACTAATAGTATTTTTACTGGTCGATGAATTGACAGATGACTCAACCAAGAAAAACTTGTAAACAAAGGCATTGCAGCTGTGACCATATTCAGAACGAGGCTCGCGATGACAAACTATATAAAAGGAAGAAGCCACAAGGTTCGATCTTTTCTCTTTGACCCGCGACTGCTCGCAGAGCACACTTCACTAGCTTGTCCTCTAGGCTAGTCCGCTTGTCGCATCTCCTGAGGCAATGGCCCGCGTAACGGAGAACAATGAATGCATACCACATGAGATGGCTGCAAAAGAGCAACACACCACACCTTTGTATATATTATAAATAAAACTAATGGAGAACCTGCGTTTTGCCTAATACTTCTTTACTCGATTGCTGGAGCCTTAGCAACACGAAGAATAAGAAATTAATGGGAGAAAGGCGATATTCAACTGATATCCAGAACCTTGCCTCACATTATAATCGCATGTAACGAGCTGTTCATCGCATTTGCATTAAATGCATATTGAATGTTTAAAACTACTTGTTTACTCGTTTCTTTTTGTAAGTGAGGTGGTTGTGAAGTGTGCTAAAAATAACAGCTAAATAACGTTTTTTTTTCTAAATAAATCTTTTAAGTTCGTGCTATCGCATTAAATGCATATTGAATACTTCAAACTACAAAACACGTGTTGTTTACAAATATTGACAACACGTGCTATTTTCAGGATGCTGACGACAAAATGTGCAATCACGCACAAAATGACAACTTCCAAATCCTGTTTCCTGATTGGGTGAAAATGATCAAACTTTACACCTCTATAACTTTTCAAAAACATTTTTTCTGGAAAAAGTTAAATAACTCCAGCAATTCAGCTTGGAGAAGTATAGGATCTAGTTCAAAACGGGGGCACCAGTTTTCATTTATGTTTTATGTAGTGTTTTTGGTACCGAAAGACTTTCAAACTTCGTATACTTATCTATTTTGTGTTATAGAACAGAAAAAAATTTTTGTATTCGGAGTTATTTCATGTAAAAAATTGTCTTATTTCGATAATTTCAACCAATCACTGACAAGTATTCAGCTGTTTATACTTACTCCTTTGGCAGTTTAAGCGGTGTAAAGCGTATTTAATCTCCATTTATAATTTCGTTAACATCTGCCTGAACTGTATGTGTACAACATTTGCTTTTTTCATTTTCTTTCACGCGTTTTTATTTCATTAACATCTGCCTGAACTGTATGAAAGGTTTATTAGCGACTGCCTAACCCTAACCCTAACCCTACTGCCAATATGCTTCAGCCATTCTTTGATAGGGAAATAATAATTTTATCACCGCCAGAATCGTTTGAGAATCGTTTGTTTACGTAGTCAGCACTTACTGTATTCGACTGAATGGACGTCAGTCATTGGTTGAAATTACAGAAATACGACAACTTTAACATGAAATAACTTGCGATGTACGTTTTTGTGTTAAGAAGACTAAGAGAAAAAGATGTTTTATATGACACATTCTACCAGTGTCCCAAGTTTCAAAGTGTTTCGTTAAGAAAATACTGGTGCCCCCGTTTTGAACTAGATCCAAAGTATATTATTGTGCCAAATTTTAAAATTTTCGATAAACTTCTATTTTTGAAATGCTGACTGCCAGACCAACTAGATCTGTAGTAGTCGTAGTAGTAGTAGTAGTAGTAGTAGTAGTAGTAGTAGTAGTAGTAGTAGTAGTAGTAGTAGTAGTAGTAAGCAGCAATGTGCTATCTGCGAAGGAACGAAAGATAATAGTATTCGTACGCTTCTTAACTGAGACTGATCTGAGGCTAAACAACAAGAACAACAGTTCAAAATATTCGTTTCGGTTGTCACTCGTTAAAGAGTTAAGGAAAAAAATAAGGAGTGAGATGTCTATCTTGTTACCAAAGTTATTTTCTATGGAGAGTAAGAGAAAGTGGCTTCATCGAGGAATTGAAACCGTTGGCATTATCGTGTCTTACTTCTTTAGTGTTTTCATCAAAGCGATTTATAACATTGTTACAAAGTCATGAATTTTAGGGAAGGTCTGATCTAATTGATATACCTCAGGCCTTAATTAGTATTATCCCGAGGAGGATGATGAATTACGTCAATCTCAGAGGGATTTGAACTCATGATGTTGGAAGATGTAACTAAATTGGCACTCGACCAATTCTACCACCCATGGACCCCTTTATACCGCGGTAAAAATAATAACGGAAAAAATCTTTCTACACCTTCTATTTTGTTGCTTCCAGGTGACCCACCACAGGATGAGGTTATAACAGAAAAAATAAACTAAAACAGCAGGAACAAAAATACGGACCTTATCCACTTCCCGTATATAAGCTACTATCAATAGAGATAGTTTCTCTTTTTTTTTTCTTTTTTTTTTAGGTTTCGACAGGGAATCAAAGGAAATATATAAATATGTATTTTAGCAAAATTCTTTTGATAACTTTCGGATGATACGGTTTATAATTACCCTTAGCATCTAACTTTGATCTTATTAAACAAAATGTCAGATGTCTCCCTTGAAAACATAACCTTTCTTTAGAAACATATGTACCGTAATTTACACTTAGTTGCCAGCTTTATGTTTGGTCTACAAACCCAAGGACACATACTTTATAAAAGTTCAATAGAAATCCAGTCTTGCAAAGATGGTGTTGTAAGGTGGGAGGTAGGGATAAGATTTTGCTTTCGTTTTTACTTTATTTATTTATCTATATTTTTGTTTTCCTTCTTTTTGAAGAAACTCTTTGCCTGACCGATTAAGCCTTTCACAGGAAGACAGCTGAAACACTGAAAAATATCGAAGAGAAATTTCCCAGCTATGTACCATAAACATTTGTCGGCTTTGAAATATTACAGGCAGTTATTGGTTTATTTTAAGAGCGATGGAATAATAAAAACGATGAGGAGTTGGACTAAATATTTTTCTGTATTTAATTACATTATCTTATCTTACACATTCAAATCCAAGAGAGTTTAATTTTATATTCCTTCTCCTTGCCGATTAATAAAGTAAGTTCCAGTAGTGAATAAGGGTCGAATCACAAATGTTTGACCTTGTTTGTACCAAATAGCAAAAAAAGAACATAGTCGCAGGCAAGGCGGCGAGCTGCCAGCTTCGTTAGCACTTCGCGCAAAAATGCTTGACAGCTTTTCTTTTTGTTCTTTATGCTTTGAGTTCAAATTCCGTCAACGTCAGCTTTGCCTTTTCATCCCATCAAAATTAGAAAGAATTGAAACGTAGCTACAGGCAATCAATTTTCTACTCTTCTTACTGTCTTTTAATTTAATTTTATTTTCATTCAAAATGTTGAATTACTGACAATCAGGGTAATTCTGTACAAATTCATTCTTCAAACACACTGCTTTAATTATTATAACAAAGATAAATTCGTTGCTATTATGTTAAACTGTCGTATGTCCAAATTTGGCCAAATGCGTTTTTTTTTTTTTTCTCAATATTTAATTTTGCTTGCAATAGTCAGTTCTTTTGGTCAAACTATCGTATCAACAACTGCTTCAGATGCCAAGATATGAAAATTGTCAAAGTATGGTATAACGGTTTCGCATTTTTCAAAAGTGTAGTAAGTCCATATACGTCAGTTTTGCAAAAAGATATTTCAGTCTGAAAATATCATACATGCATAGAGTTACGATTTTATACACCCAACAAAGTATTATTGATAAACTGAAATTGTTGCTAATGTAAAAAGAAACGAAATGGTGAAACTACATTTTCGTTTTCTGAAAAAAAAACAACGTTTTGGACTTACGACACATTTGCATAATAGCAACGAATTACGTTTTTATCTTAAAATTTTACTTGCGATTCATTAATCCACTGTAAAAATACGCACAAATGCATTCTAGCCATGCTAATCCAGTCAACATCTCTCTCATATATTTATTCATGGTGGTGTATGAGGGGGGATGTATATATATATATATATATATATATATATATATATATAAACATATGCATATATCCATACATATATGTACATACCTGCCTCTATATGTATGCATACATGCATATATAGGTATAGGACATCAAAAAAACGTTAAACACAATGAGAAACGAAAACATAAAGACGAAAACAGAAAACGAACATTTTTCGAACAACGAAGAAAACAGAGAAACGAGACATGCAACATAAAGAGTATAACCCTTCGTCAGTTGTCCCTGTTCCATCTATATATTACTCTACCTCTGGTATTTGAGTACTTTTTTTCCACCTTGTTGCACATTTCATGTGCTTACTCCGGTGTAACCCGCTCCTTTTTTGGAAAGTTTGAGCGACTCTACACAAGTAGGAAGATACAGCTGAAAAGATGGAAATTTACCCATTGGAGTTTTCGCAAAAAAATATAATTATCCCTGCGCAGAAGCAATATCTCAAAAGTATTATAGAAAAAACAGAAGAGTTTGTTCGAAGATTAAGATGGAAAGCCTTCTTCTTTGAGAGTAAACATAAACCAAACGGGAACAAGTACGGAATCAAATCTTCCAAGAACCCGCCACCTATTCCGGAATTAAAACCCTTCGAGAAGGACCTTTTTGATCTCATTAGAAAAATCAAATTCCGTAGGTACACCAACCATCTACAGAGAAATATGAAAGAAAAAATTACAGAGATCAATAACTCGAACAAGATCTTCGTTAATTCTGATAAGACTAAAAACTTATATGCGGTTGACAAGGATGTTTACAAGCGCCTAATTTCGAATTGCATCACTGACACATACAAAAAAGACAACACAAATTTATATAAAGAGGTGAATTTGGAAGCAAGAAGAATAGCTAACAATCTTAAGATTAGCGATAGAATAGAATAGCTATCTCCCCGTCCTACTTTTGTCACCCTAAAAGACCATAAAGATAATTTTAATAGAAACCCTAAATGTAGATTAATTAATCCTGCTAAGACTGAAATTGGGATTATTAGCAAACATATTTTAGACCGGATTTTAATTAAGTTAGATAGTGATTTAGATTTACGGATTTGGAAAAATAATAAGTCAGTTATAGATTGGTTTAAGGAGATTAGTAATAAACGCAGCTGCAAATTTACGCAGTTCGATATTGTAGATTTTTACCCATCAATATCCAGATCTTTGCTCCTGAGAGCGTTAGAATTCGCCAAGCAGTATGTCAACATCGATAGCTCGGAAATAGACATTATAATGCACGCAAGAAAATCGCTACTTTTTCATGAAGGATCCACCTGGATTAAAAAGAGTGAAGATTCTCTTTTCGATGTACCGATGGGGGCATACGACGGGGCGGAATTGTGCACGCTTATAGGGGCTTACATTCTGCATTATCTAAAACAGGAATTTCCATTTATAGACGCAGGATTATATAGGGATGACGGTCTTATAGTCACCCATAATTTAAACGGCCACGAACTAGATAAGCTCAGGAAGGATCTTATAGCTTTCTTCCAAAGGATAGGTTTACGGATTACAGTAGATACCAACCTAAAAAAAGTAGATTTCTTAGACGTAAATTTAGACTTGGATTCGAATATATTTAAGCCTTACCGTAAACCAAACGACAAACTATCCTATATCAGCAGAGAATCCAACCATCCGCCTGTTATTCTTAGAAACTTAGTTAGTAACGTAGGTAGGCGAATTTCGTCAATTTCTGCAGACGAAGCAACATTCCGCAACGCGGCACCGTATTATGATAGTGCTTTAAGGAATAGTGGATTCTCTGAGAGGATCCAGTACACCCAATCTAATCCTGACAGCAGCCCGGCACGTAGAACTAGGACTAGGAATGTTTTGTGGTTCAACCCGGCTTTCAATATGGCCGTAAGAACGAATATAGGTAAAGAATTCTTAAAATTAGTCACTAGGCACTTTCAACCTGATCATAAGTTTTATAGAATATTTAACAGAAGAACGCTTAAGATTAGCTATTCTTGCTGCAAGAACTTCGCCTCTTTAATCAGCCAGCACAACAATAAAATAATTACCAAAAACAATAATGCAGACCAGCTTACAAAGACCTGTAATTTCAAAGACCCAACCTCCTGTCCGTTGGAAGGAAGATGTCTAGAAAAAGGCATCGTATATAGGGCCAAAGTCCAGATAGAAGGCTCGCATGATTATAGAACATATACGGGGGCTACAGAAAATTCTTTCAAAACCAGACTGTATTCGCATAAAAATTCTTTTAGGTACCCTGAAAATAGAACAAAGACGAGCCTGGCAAAATACGTCTGGCATTTAAAGGAGAATGAAGCCCAGCCTTTCAGCGTGACATGGAGGATTTTAGACAAAGCATCGCCTTACAGACACGGTGCCCATAAGAGACCATTGAAATGTGATCTTTGTTTATTGGAATAAATGAATATCTTGTTCCAGGATAAGAAGGCGCTAAACCAAAGACGCGAACTTTTAAACACATGTAGGTATGCGTCCAAATTTAAAATGTCTGCATGTAATATTCCATATGGGTAAAATTTTGGACTATGATCGACTCCTTATAACCATTGTGCAATCTGGCTATTGGATTGGTACCGAATTATAAATGATTTATTTAGCGTTGTGAGAATTTTGTAAATACCCCTGCGTCATTTTAAGAAAACCTTCGTCTGTTATAATACATAATTTTTCTTCTCCCTTGTTTTTACTTTTTACTTCATTCTATACTATTTATTTATTTTAAAAAAACGCTTTGTACTCTTTTATGCATGTATTATCGCCTGGTTTTAACCTTTATACAACCAGCGGTTTATTTAAGAAGTTGGCTGCATATATACACTGAGATCTAATGGGTTTTTTTATGTAGATGTCTGTATAGTTACAGCACTTACGTATTCATATACATGTACCTACGCTTACATATAGGGCCTGGGTTTGCACTTGTGCATATGCTGTTATGATTTCGTGCGTATATTTTTTTGTGTATACATGGTATGAGTATATGCTTATATTTATTTATACATACATGCATCTATATTATTATATATGCGTATGTGCGATTAGGTTCACACTCACATATACTTGTATGTGTGCATACGCATGTATAAGGTTATGATCGTAACTATTTGCGTACATATCAACATATGTATCTATATACGTGATGCTATATACATTTTTGTATACGCATATATGCGCAATCTAAATTTTTATGCACGTTTACTATATGTTCTTGCTTATTTTCTCTCTCTGCTTCTTCTTTCCTATCCCCAGCCTTTCTCTCCTCTCTTTTCTTCCTTTGCTATCTTTCTTTTTTTCCATTTCTTTCTTTCTTTTTTTCTCTTTCTTTCTTTCTTTATTCTCTTTCTTTCTTCTTTTCCTTTTTTATGACAACTGCATTCCCGCACCACCCCCTTTCCCATATTTAACGTTATTATAGATACGTTACTCTTTACCCCTCCACTCCATAGCTTAAGATGCAATTTCATTACCAGTGCATAGGTTTTCCACGCGCAAGCTTATATGCGTGTGTGCGTATATGTGTGTAGATTTGTACTTATGTATATATATGTGCCTTGTAAATATAGGCCTATATACGTAGATTGTCTGTTCGTATGCAGCTGTGTATTTCGATGTATATATTTATATATAGATATATATATGTTGTGGATAGCCTTGTATACATACACGCTATTGTAATTTTATTTTATTTTATTTTATTTTGAATGCAGCGGATACTTTATTTTATTGATTTGATTTTAATGCGTTAATTGGAATATAATTAATTATTTACAATATGTATTTTGAGCCCATTTTTCTATTTAAGGTTTTCTTCGATATTTTTTTAATAGGATGAATCTGTATTAAATTTATTTGGTCTGTGCATTACACATCCTTGACCGTTAATTGAAACGACCAATCCATGGCCGTTATTTGAAACAACCAATCAAACGCATCCATGTGTTTTAAATTTTATATTACTTTCGATTGCATTGTTATCCTTTCTCCATTTCTAACAAAACTGTCCGAAGAACGGGAACGTGAAACTCAGAGTAACGGTTTTTTTGTTATATTTCTGCTGCTTTTAAA